>NC_077227.1:692184948-692378949 GCF_027887165.1 Monodelphis domestica | reverse complement strand
TTTTCTCTTTGCTCTTGGTCATCCCCTTATTCATGCCTTGGCATCTTCAATGTCTGACCAAGGTTTATGTGCTCCACAGTGCCTGCCTCAGCTAATTTAATGGCCATTGGAACAAATTTCTCTCATCAACCCATTTCATCAGGGGAAATCCTCACATGCTTGGGGGGTTTTGTGGCCCATCAGCTATTCTCAACTTGGTTTAGTCTAACTGCCAAAATGGTTTAATTGGGTTTGGCCATCGTACATGCTATAGCTTCTTGGAGCCACAGGTGACAGTTGAGTTCCAAGTGGACACCAAAGGTGGATGAGTTGTCCTGAAAAGGTCTTGGCAAGCCCTCATACCAGAGGTGCTAGTTCCTAGTGAATGATACTTTTTTGCTAAATGAGTTATTTCTTTGGAAGTGGGAAATGATACTGATGCTAAAAATGTATCAATAAAAACATTTAGCTTAAAAAACTATACCATTAATTTATTCTTTTATGTTCTAACTTTCTATATTCATATCTAAGTTTATTCCAGTTGTAATAGTCTATGTTCTATTGGTCTTTCTGGTTCGATTCTAACAACATGATCTTATAATGGTTACATATACTAAGTGCTATAAAAATTCAGGAGAGAGCATACTTTTGTCCTCATTTTTTGGAAATTCTGAAAGACTTCCAACTTTGAATTTTAAAGGAAAATTCCCCAGGAAAATAAATGTGACTTTTCTGGGTTGGGTCACAAGGACCTGACACAGTGGGAATCCTCTCTGATCTAATAAAGGTACCATCTCTACTTGGTTGTGAACAGCAGGATATTTGTATTTACCTGTTTCCCTCTTAGAAGCTTCCTCTGGGCATTATCTGTCCCCTTCTGGAAGCCACATTTCTAAAACATGCCAAGGAAAGTTTCAATATCTTTGTTTCCCCAAGAAGCCTGGGCTATAATAGGAAGGAGCACATATGTTGCAGATGACAAGAAAAGTGTATTGCACTCGAGGTTTCGATTGACAACCTGTGGAAAAAGAGAATTTAGAACTTTGCTTTTTTTTTATTCTGGGTAAATAGGCTTATTGCATAGGACCCTAGTGCCCTTGATTGATGGGAAGAAGAGTAATTTTGTCTTTGTTCTAGCAAAGGTGGTTTGCGGTGGGGAGAAAAATCATTCAACTGTTTGGGTTGGGAGTCTCTTAGATGGGTCATACCATTGTGTGCCATTTCACTCTTGGAAGATATTTTTCTACCATCTGGTAAATATGGGAAGTAGCCACTGAAGTGAAGAACACTCCCTTCCAGACTTGGAAGTTTGGCTTGAAAAAGGCTCAGTGAAGGCTTTTTAGAATGCAAGAGGCAGGCACAGTGGTTTGGTGAAAAGAGAATAGATTATTGTATCTAAATGGGATTTGAAGCTTGGCTCTATCATTTGTCAGCAGCATGACCTGGGCCAAGTTTGACACTATGTCCCTACTGCTTCTTAGAGATCATTCAATCTTGACATGTCAAAGTTGGAAAAACCACAGATTTAGTCCAACCTGTGACTGAGTAGGAATCTATCTTCCTGTCTCCTCAAAATGGTCATTAAGTCTCTGTTTTAAAACCAGTAGTTATGGGGAACTGCCTACCTGCTAAGGCAGCCCATTTTATTTTAGAATACTTCTCGTTGGGAATTTCTTCCTTATATGAACTCAAATAAACTGAGGAAGAAGGGGGAAGGATTTGAGGCATTAGAATTTTAAAGCATTTTTTTTGGTTCCAATTGAAGAAATGGCTCCTTCCCTCTTTTGTCTCCATCCTTCATCTATCTATTGTATCAGGGAGGTTGAATTTTGACATTTCCAGGGACTGCTTCCTTCTTCTATTGAATCAGGCTCTGAAGACTCCTGTGTAGATTTTAATGAGATATCAGAAGAAAAGAAATCTTGGGAGGTGGTGGGGAAACATGATTTGTGACTTCAGCTATATGAAAGACTATCATGGAGAGGATACCAGATTCTGGAGTGTCTTGCATATTGGGGAAAGGAATTTGAATATTTTTAGGTAGATAACAGGAAGCTATTGAAGGATTTTGAGCAGAGGAGCAACATGACCAGATCTATGCTCAGGGAAGATTAATTTAACTGCGATGGTAAGGTAGTATCCTGACTCAGTCGTTTTGTAGAGCATTGACTTTGGGCTTTCAAATGCTTAAAGCACTATATACATGTGAGTTATTCTTATTTTCATCATCATTAGTGTTGTTATCATTGCTAATGATAACAATTTTTGCAGCAACCCTTTTCACTCTTTAATAATACATATTAGAATTTCCCCCTTATTTTAACCTCAGATCTGCCTCCTTTTAACTTTTAGTCATTTATTCTAATGCTGCTGCTTATTAGGTCTAAGCTAACAATCCCAATCATCATTATATCATCATCATCATAATTCTTATCATCATTGTTGTTGTTATAGTCAACAACAACAATAATGATGGGCTGGTTAACTTTGGCCTAATGGGCAGCAGCATTAGAAGGAATGAATGGAAGTTAAAAGGAGGCAGATCCAAAGTCAAAATCAGAGGAAAAATTCTAATGTGGGCTATTAAACAGTGAAAAGGGTTGTCTCCAAAACTGGCTCATTGGATCTATTCAAGCAAAAGATGAGTGAGCATTTAGGATCCTAGATTTAGAGCTGTAGGGGACTTTAAGACCATCTAATATTTCAACAAATATTTAAAGTACCTACTATGTGTCAGGAATGGAGAGGTAGGCTCTGGAGATGTAAGTATGAAGAATGAAACCACCCCTCCTCTTGAGGAGCTTATATTCTATTGGAAGAGAGGACTTGTGAATATAAACTATGGAGAATGTAAATGGAAAGTGAATAAATACAAATATATGCCATGAGGTGGAGGCAAGGAAAGAATGAATTCTAGGCATGCGGGACAGATGATACAAAGTCAGGGAGACAGGAGATGGAGTATCATATGGAAGAAGCAGACAAGAAGTCAGGTTGACTAGATTTCAGGAGTGTGGGAGAAGGAGTAAGGTCCAAGAAGACTGGAAAGATAAGTTGAGGATAGATGGTCAAGGGGTTTAAAAGGCAAATCAGAAGAATTTGTATTTATACCAGTGGTGATAGGAAGATGCTGGTTGAACAGAGGAGTCACAAGGTCAGATTTGAACTTCAGAAAAATCATCATGGCAGCAGTGGTTAGGATGGATTGGTCTGGGGAGCAACTTGAGGCATGGAGGACCATTAGGATCTTGCTGCAATAATACAGGTGAAAGATGATGAGAACCTGAACTAAGGTTGTAGTTATGTTAATGAAGAGAAGGAGTCAGATGAAAGTAATTTTGTGAATGTGGAAACCATAAGATTTTGCAACTGATTGACTATATGTGGTGATAGAAAATGAGGTGGTCAAAATAATGCTAAGATTATGAACCTGGAAGCTTGGAAGAATGGTGGAGTCTTCAATCTAAATAGGGAAGTTTGGAAGAGGAGAGGGTTTCGAAGTAAAAAATAATGAGCTCAGTTTTAGATATGTTGAGTTAAGGTATCTCTGGGACATCCAGGTTGAAATGTCTAATAGGCAGTCAATGACACCTAATTAAGCTCAAAGGAGAGACTATAACTGGATTGTCTCAATCTGGGAGTCATTTGCAAGGAATTGATAAATAAACCCATGGGATGTGATGAAGTTACCAAGAATATAGAGGGAGGAAAGAAGAGAACCCAGGACAAAATGATATTTAGAAGTTATAATATAAATTATGAGCAAGGAAGAGAGATTTAAAAGTAATAGCCAGGAAAATAGGAAGAAACTCAGGAATGGGATCACAAAAGAAATATGGATAGGAGAGAGCATCTAGCTTGGGTGTATGTTCATTGGTGTCAAATGATAGTGATAGATTAAGAAGGATTAGGATTGAAAAAGGCCATCAGATTTGTCAATTATGTTGGAGTGAGTTGTTGGAGCAAATATGTCAATTAGAAATGTTGGAGCATGAGTGGTTGGATTGGAAATCAAATCATAAAATGTTGAAGAGTAAGAGGAAAGGAAGTAGAGACAATGAGAGTAGATAAACTTCCCCATGTGGTTTGGCTGAGAAAGGCAGATATATTGGATGGCACTTAAGGTAATAATAAGGTTTTGTGAAGGATGAAGGCAAAGGATGTGGCCATATTCAAAACCAGTGGAGAAGGAATCTGTTAATTCAAGATTCAAGAGGAGGGGATGGTGACTGAGGGTGATATCTGCTGGAGAATATGGGAGCGGATGGATCAGATGGGCTTGGTGAGAGGTTGGGTTTGCTAAGGAAATGGGACATCTCTTGCCAGAGACTGGTGGGGAGAGGAGGAGATAGTGGGAGTTCATAGCAAAGGGTTTTGAGATGAAGAAAATGGGAGAAGATGGAAGTCAAGGTGAAAAATTGTAGTTTTTTTTCAAGTAAAATAAGAGATAAAATTCTCAAACCTCTTTATTTACAGACAAGGGAATTGTCCCCTCTGGAAGTTAAGTAACTTTCCCATGGTCACAGAGGCAGTATTGGAACCATGATCCTCTAATTCCAGAATCACTGCTCTATCCACTGTACCACTAACCAGAGATGCCCTAAAGGGTTTTTCCTGGATTAGGATGGAGGTAAAATTGGTGACTACTAGAGGTAGTTTCCAACTGTAAGATTTTTATTATTCTATGACTTTAATTCTGGGAATGGTTTTCCCCTTTAGGCTGAATTTTCCAAACCCCTCCGAGGAATTGAGTACATAGTTTTTCTCTCATTTCAGCAAAGATGATTTCTCCATCCTGCCCACTCTGCCTCCTCCCTTTCCTTCTTTCTCCCAGACATAAGGATCTCCATCTGCAATGTCAGACTTGAGATTTTAGTGTTCTGTAAACCCAGACTCCCACAGATCCCCGTGCCGTAACTCACTCATTCATCCCTAGACACATCAACAGCTTTCATCACTCGACACTGTTTCCACAATCACAAACCCAGAGCAGAGGGGAGGCTCATTTCAAATATCAGTGTTAGATGAAGAAGGGTTTCTAGGGTAACTCCTTTAGGACCAGAGTGAAGCTGGACCAGAAAGTTCTGCATTTAGTTCATAGAAAATATTTTATTACTCACTTTCTTTTTCTTTTATTTGATCCCGCTTCCACTGTTAGAAAGCAATTGTATAGTTTGGCACTGTGTTAGGCACCTGATTTGGATATGTTGCATCACTGTGGTTGAGAAGATCTAATTAGTATCAGATGAACTAGATTCAACTCTTGGCTTTATTATGCAATAACTGAGTGATTCTGGGCAAGTCATTTCCCTTTCGGGAGGGGTTTTAGTTTTTTTCCTTTGTAAATGGAGGAATTGGATCTTCAAAGACCCTTCTTGCTCTGAAATCTTTGTTTATCTGCCTTGAGAGTCCATGCTCTTACTAGGACACCACAGAGTGGCACTGGTTCCCTACTGACTACTCAGTAAAGACCAAACTCCTTAGCTTGGAATTCATAACATCTGACAATACAAACTCATCCTCTGTTTTCATCTTTAGCTCCCTTCACTTCTTTCTGTCTCTAGAATTCTGTAGATTATATTTAAAGGATAATCCCTAAAGTCACAAATCTGAGGGTCAATTTTTGCAGCTGAAGAGCTGAGAATGGCCTTATGATGATTAATGTCACCATTGAATTCTATCCCCTGACTTCCAGGGCTCTCCTCTTAGTCACACCCTAGACCTGGTGTGACATTTTCAAGTCTTAGGAGATGATCTAAAACTCAAAATTCTTGTAGTATATATAAGTTAGGTACAAATTCTTTAGAGGAGGAGGAAGAGGAAGAGAAGGGAGATGAGGAGGAGGAGAAGCAGAAGAAAAAAAGAGGAGAAAGAAGAGGAAGGAAGGGGGAAGAAGAGAGGGAGGGAGGAGAGAGGGAGGGAGGAGAGAGGGAGGGAGGGGAGAGAGAGACAGAGAGAGAGAGAGAGAGAGAGAGAGAGAGAGAGACAGAGAGAGAGAGAGACAGAGACAGAGACAGAGACACAGAGAGAGAGAGACGAGACAGAGACACAGAGAGAGAGAGAGCAGAGAGAGAGAGAGAGAGAGAGAGAGAGAGAGAGGAGAGAGAGAGAGAGAGAGAGAGAGAGAGAGAGAGAGAGAGAGAGAGAGAGAGAGAGAGAGAGAGACCTGGAATCAGGAAGGCTCATCTTTCTGAATTCAAATTCAGCTGCACACATTTCCTAGCTATGTAATGATTCTGAGCAATCACTTAATCCAGTTTGCCTCTGTTTCTTCATCTATACACATAAACAGGAGAAGGAAATGGCAAATCAATCTAGAATCTTTGCCAAGAAAACCCCAAAGGGGCCATGTATAATTGGGCCTGAGTGAAATGATTGAAAAACAACATAAAAAGCACTTTACAAATATTATTTGGATAGTAGTTAGGTAGGGTAGATAAAGCATTTAGTGAGATCACCTCTGTCTCATCATAGACAAACGATTTCTTATTGTTCTATGGGCATTGCCTGTGCTTTCCTTCTGCTAATTTCTTGTCTTTCTCCTGCCTGTTGAATTTTCTACCTATCCTTTAAAGCCTAGCTCAAATACCACCTCTTCTCACAAGTGCTTTTTAAATTAAATTTTCTTATTTTAATCAACAAATATCCTTCTGTCTCTCTTCTCTACCCATCTCCCATTGAGAAAAAAAGGGGGAAATGCTATTAACATGTGCAGTTAAGCAAAACAAATTGGCTATCTCTGCTCCCCTCCAAAATAGATCTCTCATTCTGTACTCAGAATCTCTCATCTCTCTTTCAGAAGGTGAGTACCTTGTTTTGTATTATATCCTTTTGAAATTACAGTTGGTCCTTGTGATCACATGGGTCAATGGGGATATGATTGGGTTTATAAACTCTAAATGATCATCCTGGTGCAAATATCAATAATATGGAAATAGGACTTGATCAAAGACACATGTAAAACCCAGTGGAATTGTATGTCAGATATGGGAGGGGGTTGGGGAAGGGGAGAGAAAGAACATAATTTTTGTAATCCTGGAAAAAGGCTCTAATTAATCAATTAAATAAAATAAAAAAATATTCCCAAATCTTTCAAAATTGTTTTTCTTAACAATATTGTTGGCACAGTATAAAGCATTCTCATGATTCTCTTCCTCTTTCTTGCCTTGCCAATACCCATTGAGAAGGCAAGCAATATGATATAGATTATACATGTGTAGTCCTGCAAAACATATTTCTGTATTAGTTATGTTGAAAAAGAAAGCATACCCCAAAAAATCAAAAACTCAAGAAAAATATAGTAAAAAAAGATTGCCATAACCTTCCCTGAGCTCAATGGTACTCTCTCTGGAAGTAGATAGTGTTTTTTCATCATGGAATCTTTGGAATCAATCTGGATCATTGTTTTTATTAGATTAGTTAAATCTTTCATGTTCAATTATTTTTTATAATACTGCTGTTTCTGTATACTATATTCTTTTGCTTCTGCTTACTATGCTTTGCATCAGTTTCATATAAATCTTCCCAGGTTTTCTGAAACCATACTACTTGTCATTTTAAAAGCATGATGATATTCTACTATAATTATATGCCAGAACTTATTCAGCCATTCCCATGGATGAACTTTTTAGCTTCTAATTTTTTGTTACCTTATCTCCCCTGCCCCAAACCTTTCCTTGGCCAATAGCTTTTGAACATCATGCCCTCTGCCCTGTCCTTTGTGGCAATGTTACACCAGGCCATCAGGCCTCACTCTGACTCCTCTGTCTATCTATTGGGGTGAGTCTTCCAGAATTATACCAAGCTAGAAGTCCCCCCAGATATTCAGTTTACACATTGCTGGATCAAAGGATACGAAAATCCAGAATGATTGAATCACTTCACAACTCCACCAACAGTAAATTAGTATCCCAGTTTTTCCACATACCTTCAACAGTTGTCATATTCCTTTTCTTCCATGGTAGCCAATCTCAGAGGTTTGAGATGGTATCTGAAATATCTTGTATGGAATTCCTTTTTCAAGAAGGGATTGGATAAGTCCCCTGCAAACTTTCCTCTGATTTATGAGTCCTGACCAGGATCACCATTTCATGGAGTGCTCAGGCCATTCATACTCAGTTCTTTCCAGCTTCTATTTCTGAATCTTCAGATTTCCTTACCTCCCCAGGTACTCTGTCTCTCACCCTTACTTTCCAGCTTCCTTTGGATGTTGACTTTCCTCATTAGAATGCAAACTCCTTGAGGTATTATTTTCTTGTGTTCAACAGTGACTGGCATATAATAAGTGCTTAATAAATATTATAATATCTATCTATGCATCTATCTACTACTATCCATTTATCTACCTATTCACCATATTCATCTATGTAACTTTCTTCTGTCCTTTTATTTTCCTTCCTTCCTTCCTCCTTCCTTCCTTCCTTCCTTCCTTCCTTCCTTCCTTCCTTCTTCCTTCCTTCCTTCTTCCTTCCTTCCTTCCTCCTTCCTCCCTCCTCTTTTCCTTCTTCTTTCTTTCTTTCTTTCTTTCTTTCTTTTCTTTCTTTCTTTCTTTCTTTCTTTCTTTCTTTCTTTCTTTCTTTCTTTCTTTCTTTCTTTCTTTCTTTCTTTCTTTCTTTCTTTCTTTCTTTCTTTCTTTCTTTCTTTCTTTCTTTCTTTCTTTCTTTCTTTCTTTCTATCTCTGTCTATCTATCTAACTATCTATCCATCCATCTCTGTCTTTTATTTGTGATTCCAACCTCCTGTGAGACTTGAGGAGCCATTAGCCTGAATGGCCCTTCTCTGTAGCATCTGATTAACATCCCGTCTTGGTCTTCATGGTGAAGATACCATGTCTCCTGGGTATTTATTTTATATTCTCTCATTTTAAGGGCCCTGTAGCTCAATGTCCTGCCCTTATCTTCTTGTCTTTAACAACAAAACCTGCTCTTTACCTCATTCAAACTGAGGTATCCATGAGAGAGGCTTAATATGGGACTGGGTCCCCAAATTCTGAAATTCTCCCTCTTTTCTACCTTCACTAATACTTGCCAAATGAAATTCTCCTCCTCCCTTAAAGATATCACTCAAAATGCTACCCACTTTATGAAGCCTTCTTTTGTATTCCCCCCCTCCCCGATCATTTAATAGATGAGGAAGCTGAGGCAAACATGGTGAAGAGACTTGTTCAGCCTCACACAGCTAGTAAATGTTTGAGGCCATGTTTAAACTCAGGGATTCCTGATTCCAAACCTGACTCTATCCACTACTACATCACCGAATTGCCCCATGAAATTGAGGGAGCCACAATATTGCATAGCAGATAGAGCACTAGACCTGTAGTCAGCAAGATTTGAATTCAAACTGTGACTCAATTGGACCTTCTGTGTCATTGAATTTCTTGAAGCCTTACTTTCCTTATCTGTAAATTGGGGACCTAAATAGCACCTATATGATAGGGTTATGTTGCAGATCAAATTAGATTACATTAACAAAGGGCTTCACAGACCTTTAAGCACTATATAAATGCTAGCATTTGTCATTCTCTTTGCTGTTACTTCTCTGGGCTATACTTGTTTAATGAATCAGTTTGTTTTCACTGTCTTTATTCTTTTGACAAAATATTTAGATTTGTTTTCAGTCTCTGCCATTACCTCCAGAGTTCCAGTTGTGTTAAATAAAAATAAGCACATCAATAAGCACATTTAGCAAGATGAAATGTAATGATAATTTTATAGTTGTGGCTTAAAATCTAAATTAATTATTGGTCACCATGGAATATCCCAAATAAAACACCCACATCAGCTGGAAATTATGGTGATTTTAATTAATATATAGAGAAAGAATTAAGAAGAGAGAGCGAGAGTGAGAGAGAGCGAGAGCGAGAACGAGAGAGAGAGAGAGAGAGAGAGAGAGAGAGAGAGAGAGAGAGGAAAGAGTTAATTTAAACTCCTCCAGCTCAGGCTGAGCCAGGCAGGAGTTAAAGGCCTTGGCAAAGGGACCTCCAATTAGAGCCAAGGGAAAGGGAGTCAGTCTTATCACTTACCACGTGACTGTCTCACGGAAGCTGTTTGAGGGAGCTCCTCCAGGCTTGAGTTCCAGGATTGAACTGGTGCCCAGGCAGCTCACAGGAAGTCACCAGCCAGACCAACCTCTCGGGGGAAAGAGAGGAAGTGACACCCTATATAGACGGTTTTACATTGTTTTCCTGCATCTTATCTGTACCAATGGTAGCTTAGCTTGACTTAGGACAGCCCAGGGGTCTGTCAGCTATTTCTGCACATGTCTATGAAAGGCCATCCTCCTAGATACTTAATCCTTAAGTATGGGTGCAGACATTCCTGACCTTGTTGGACTAAGTAGAGTGGAGCAATGTAAAGTTCACAAGACATTCCTGATTTTGTTAGACCAAGTATCTCCATTGTTACAATCAGGAGGTAGCTAAATCAAACTTCCTAAAGTATGGTCTAAGTAGGGTGGAGTAATTTTAAAGTTCACAGAAAGCATGGGTAAGGCATCCCATTTTTCCCCAATAGCCCACCTAAAGAGTACTCTCTCTCTCTCAAAAGGTCAGACTTGCAATATATTTAGAATTCCCACCAAGCAATCAATTAAACAACAAACATTTATTAAGTGCCTACTATGTGCCATGCATTTTGCTAAGCTGTTGGGGATACCAATACAATAATTGAAATAATTTCCTCTCTGGAGAGAGTTTGCATTCAAATTCTACCTACAGGTGGTCATAGAATCATACATTATAGTTGGAAGGGACCCTGGTGATCATCTGCTACAACTCTTTCACCGAAGAAACTCAGACCCAGAAGCAGGGATTAGTTGAGCATAAAACTAGATTAGTGGCAAAAGGCCTGATTTCCTGACTCTTTGTTCAAGCAGTCTTTCTAACATATGCCAAAGAAAGTCAATATTGGAGGGAACCTGAGAGGCCATCTGTTATATTTCTCTCATATAACAAATGAAGAAACTGAGTCAAGAGAAATGATCTCAGAAATCCCTTCTTGATCTATTATTCAATATTTTAGGGATACTGAACTCCATATGTTACCTTAGGCAATCCAATCTACTTCTCCTTTTTCATATTCCTTCCCGTTCTCAGCATCGTTTGTTCTATGTCCTCATATTTCTGTGCTAAGGTCCCCTCCAGCTCTAACATCTTCATTCTCAAGTCCCCTTGATATTTAATAGCCTATGTTCTCTGGTCCCTTCCAGCTTTGACATTTTATGACTTTAGGATTCAATGAATGATCTGATTTGGAAATGCCAAGCCTATATCTGTGTGTGGTGGAGACAATGAGGGGATATGTGATTTCCATTCCTTTCATCTGTCACTTCTTAGAGAGGGAACCTCAGTGATGGCAGAAACCCTTTAGGAGTTGAATTAGACACTAGTGGAGGATGATGTCAGAAATGTCATAAATAACCACTTTGGCTTCTGAAGAAAGAGGTGTGAATCCTTTTGCTTAAATAGATGAATTGAGGCATGACTGTCTTCATCAAAGCCCCACATTTTCACACCTCCGAGGAGCAGGCGGTGGACAAGGCTGGTCCCCCACAGAACTGTAAAGTTGACAAAGCCTCTGGCTCTCATCCCTCTTGAGGAGGGTCTGAAAAACTAATTTACACTGAAGCCCCAGCAACTGATTGCAGCTCAAAGTGTTGCCCTTCCCAGGGGGATTTGTATTTTAACCAGGGACATAGCTTTGAGGTAAAAGATGAAAAATGAGAAAATCTAAACAGCAGAGTGGACCAATTAGCAAATATTTGACTCTGGACAAATTTTTGCCTCCTTTGAGCCTCAGTTTTCTCATACCTTAAACATGGATTGATCATACTTGCCCTACCTACTTCTCAGAGTTATTATAAAGAAAGGGCTTTGTAAACTTTAAAGTGCTATGTAGTCATTCAGGCTCTTCAGTTATCTCCGATGCTTTGTGACCCAATTTGGGATTTTCTTGGAGATGCTAAAGTGGTTTGCCATTTCCTTCTCCAGCCCATTTGACAAATGAAGAAACTGATCAAATAGGGTTAAGTGACTTGTCTAGGGCCATATGACTAATTAGTGTCTGAGGCCAGATTTGAACTCAGGTCTTCATGATTTGAGGCTTGGTGCTCTATCTATTGTGCCACTAAGCACTACTTTTCTCAGCCTCAACCTTTTCCAGATGAAGAAATAGAGACCTCAAGAAGCAAAGGAGTTATCCACATGACAGAGGTAGAATTTTAACCCAGATCCTTATGCCCAAATGCAGTACCTTTTTTAAAACCACATTATGCTTCTTATATGTGTGTTCATGGGCATGTTTATTGGTAGAATTGTATGCCGCCATATTTATCCTAAAGAGAAATGAGGGCAACTAGTATTTGCACAAGATTTGCAAAAAACACTTCCAAACATTATCTCATTTTGTCCTTCCAACAATCCTTAGATGTTATTATTTCCATTTTCCAAATGAGAAAACTGAGGCGAAATACTTAAGCAACATTTCTATGGTCCCATAGCTAGTAAGTTTTGATGATGTAATGGAACTCGGGTCTTGACTTCAGGGCCAGTGCACTATCCTTTGTGACATCTAGCTAAAGAGACAACTTGATGGGAAGTGGTCCTGAGAGCTGTCATCTCCTACAAAAAAGCTTTTACCAAAGAGAGATTAGATTTGTCTGACTTGGTCCCAGAGGATAATCTTTCTTAGGAGAAATGGGCAAAAGATGCAGAGAGACAAATTTTGGTTCTATGTGAAGAAAATCTTCCATATAATGTGAACTTTCCCAAATTGAATTGAGTCATGATTTCCTTATTACTGGAGATTTTCAGGCAGAGGATGGGCAGCCATTTCTGGGACTAGTGTAGAAGGGATTCTTGTTTAGCTCCTAGTAGCTTTAGATGACCATTAGTGTCTCTTCTTCCAACTCTAAGATTTAAGAAGATCTTTTAACATCCATAATGTTCCTGTGAGGTTGGCAGGATAGCTATCATTCCATCCATTTTGCACATGAAGAAACTGACCCTGTCAAAGGCAAAATTACTACCTAAGGAGTGATAAGTCAAGACTAGAACCTAGTTGTTCTGTCTCCAAGACTATAGTACTTTCCCAGTTCATCAAACAACCTTTGAAGATTACAGGACATGAAATGAATGGGAGAAATTACAATTTCTAGACACATCTGCTGGGTAAAGTGAGGTGAAGTGGATATTCTTTTGGCTGCCATTTTGGAGGCAAGCAGCTAGCTCATTAAAATGACGGTCCTTTTTGAATTTTCCCAGCTGCATGTAAACACCAACAGGAAGCCCCAGACAAAGAGGGGATTAAAGCCATGTGGGACTCTGCTGGTATAATGGGGAGCCACACAGTCCTTAGCAAATGCCAATTAATGTGAAAATGGATAATTGCTGGAAAACAGAGGACTTTCTTTCTCACAGCAAAACCAGCCTTACTTCCAGGACAATAGAGATTTAGCAGGGAAGAATGGAGAGAAAGCTGTGTAATGGCCTCTCGTGATTGGCTGTACTGAGCACATTTCCACAGGTCAGGCTAGAGACCAGGATATAATTGTTGCTTAGTCAGATGTGTTTGAGAATGAGTTAGAGAATCTAAGAATTTCAGAACTGAAAGGGACCTTAGCACTGAGAAAGGAAAGAGTTGGAAGAGACTGCAGGATAGAGAATCTAGTGACTATGCTATACATCACTTCATTCTCTCAAGGTCAGGTAGCCTATGTCTTCTCTCAGGGTTTCAGAAAACCTCTGGAGTGACCAGGTGGCTTTTTTCTCTTCTAATGCCATCAGCTTGAACTCCCAACATCTGTTATCCCTGAACCCCCATTGGCCAAGGGGCTTCTGACCAGTACCCCAACTTCACTTAATTACTTAACACGGGGTTATTTCACAAAGATACATTTTAATTTGAATCTATAGCAAGCATAAAGTATGAACATTATTCCTATCCTCTCACCATTTCCCTACTATCTTCAGGGTGTACTCTTCCTTTTACATTCTTAGTAGCTAGAGAGAGTAGGCTCAAATAATCTTAGTTCCTATATAATATGGGTGTCCTCAAGTTGAATGGCATCGCTACCCTGTGAATCCTTACCTCAGCTATGGCTGGGCTGAGATCCTAGAGGTCACATTTTTCTCCTTGAGACAATGACATTATTAATATTTTTTGGATACAGAAAGATTTATTAAGGTACTGAAAGTAAACTGAGGCTCTGAATCCAGGGCTGAGGTATGGTGTGGGGGAAGAAGCTTCTACTTTGATGGGACTTGAGATCTTAGGGGCTGGACTTTATAATTCCAGGAACCTCAGGGGATGGTTTGGAGCATTCTCGATTTAGAGAAGACCTTGATTTTCACATACTAGGGGTATCAATGTTACACTGGTTGTAAAACCAAAATCTGGGTAGTTAAGATGTTTTCTTTCTTTCTTTCTTTCTTTCTTTCTTTCTTTCTTTCTTTCTTTCTTTCTTTCTTTCTTTCTTTCTTTCTTTCTTTCTTTCTTTCTTTCTTTCTTTCTTTCTTTCTTTCTTTCTTTCTTTCTTTCTTTCTTTCTTTCTTTCTTTCTTTCTTTCTTTCTTTCTTTCTTTCTTTCTTTCTTCTTCCTCTTTCTTTTCTTCTTCTTCTTCTTCTTGTTTTTCCTTCTTCTTCTTCTTCTTCTTCTTCTTCTTCTTCTTCTTCTTCTTCTTCTTCTTCTTCTTCTTCTTGTTTTTCCTTCTTCTTGTTCTTGTTCTTCTTTCTTCCCTTTTCCTCTACCTCCTTCTCCTTCATCTCTCCTCCTCTTCCTCCTACTCACTGTTGATCTTTTAGAATGAAGCTTACCAGGCTACCATGCCACAAGAATGGTTAGCTCATTTCCATTGACCATGTGAATTTGAAGGAGATGCTTTTTCTTTCTGAGATTCAGTCTTCTCACTGAAAATAAAGGGCTTGGGCTAGATGTTTAATATGCCCTAAGTCCAATAATTCTAAGACATTGTTCATGTGAAATATAACAAAATTAGAACGAAATGAACTCACAAAAGCTTTAAAAATGGTTTGAGATCATCTTATCTAAAGGGGTAATTTAGGGAAGACTTTTTGGAGGAGGATATGAGGTGGACCTTGAATCATGGGTAGAGTATGAATAAGTAGAGATCGGGCAGGGAATGGATGGCAGGTTCAGAATAATAGTTTTCAGATATAGAGAATAATGTAAGCACAGATATAAGTATGATGTGATGAGGAACATGTTTAGGGGTAGTTTAAAAGTTTAAAACTGACTATGGAAAATAACTTTTTGTTGAACCAATAACATTTATTTTGAGCTGCTTATGGAGTCTTCAAGAATATAATATTATCAAAAATAGCTCAGTTTGATATCAGAAGACCTATATTCAAATCCTGACTGTTTATATATCTTTAGGCAAATCAATCTCTTCTCAGGATCTCAGTTTTTTTCATCCATAAAATGAGGGAATTAGACTAGCTGGCCTCTAGGCTTCCTTCCAGCCTTACATCCTACAGTGGCCAGATTGATTTATCAGCTAAGATGTTGAAATGCTTTTTGCCATGAGGGAGTTTTGCAGTCTCACCCTAGGAGCTCACAGTCTTCAGCATTCATGCTGTTTTTACTCTCATGTCTCTTTGAATTAAATTACAAAATGCTTTTAGACAGAAGTTTAAAAGGAGCAGAAATGGTTCCTTATAGAGCCATAGACTGTCAGAACTAGCAGAACCTTTAGGGATTATCTGCTTCAGCTCCCTCATTTTACCAAGGAGGAAGCCAAGAGGCAGAAAGTGACCAACGGCAGGTTGCAAGTGAGTCAGTGGCAAGACTGGGAATCAAACCCAGTTTACAAGTTCATAGAGAAGAATAACTCATTTGATGAACATTTATACAGGGTCTGTTATGTGAAGAACACTGCTGGGCACTGAAGGCATCACAGAGTCTCCATGAACTTCTCTTGACATTCCTGAAATTCGGGTCCTGATGTCATGAACCTATCAGTCTAATGATGTTACTAGATTCACAGTTAGGGGAAACAATGTTATTAGGGGTCATTATTTTCACAAAACAATGATTGACTAATAGATGTTTTAGGGACTGCTTGTGATGTGACATTTTTTTTATTCCAATGTAATGGTCTACACGGTATACTTCCAATATGAATATTTTGAAAAGTAAAGGAAAAAATGTAATTTTTACACAAATAGGAGAAAATATAATAAATAGTAATGGGAGGGATTGTGTGGCAGTGGAAAGAATGCTGGGCTAGTCTCTGCCACTTAAAAGCTATATGGCAACCCAGACTAAATCTCTGTGTGTCTCAGGTGAGTTTTTAGGGATTTGCAATTCAGTCATAGATTGTACTAGAGGTAGGAGTTGCCTAAAGCTGATAAAATCAGAGAACCTTTCCATATCAAAGAATTTTTGAAAAAATCAGGCCATTCAGAGTCATTGTTGTCTGAGACATGTCTAGATTTTTAAGGATCTTTCATGGTTACTGAGACAGAAAAGCATCTTTCTAACATAGTGCACCATATAAGTCCTGGGGAAAACAGCAGTCACTCTTTTTCATTGGAGAGGCCACATGATCTAGTGGAGAAAGATCTCTGGTTTGGGGATCTGGAAGACTTTGCCTGGGACAGTTAGTAGCTATGGGACTCCACCTTCATTTAACTCACCTGAAAAATGGGGTTAATGTAAGCAATTGTCTTAATGTGTTGTTTTCAGGAACAAATGAAATAACCTACTTAAAGTACTTTCTAACCTTCAAAGTGCTTTGTAAATAAAAATTTTAAAATGATTATTATTATTCACATACCTGATAAAGTTTGCATACCTCATATCAGAGGAATAAGAATATTATAAAGTACTCACGTTGAAAATACTTTGTCGACAGTATTTTCCAAACTTTAAAGTGCTTTGTAAATAAATTAAAATATTGTTATTATTTATATAATTGGTAAGGTTGATGCACTTTATATCAGAGGACTATAAGAAGTCTGCATAGCATGTATGTTGAAGCTTTGGGGAGAATTATTATTATCTGCCCTGAGTTATTATGGAAAGGTCCTTGATGGAAATCAGGAAGACTTAAGTTCAAAAGCTGCTTCACATCTAGGAGAAAAGTATAACTGCTAGTAATGTGTGTAACCCTGGGCAAATCACTTAATCTCATTTAGCTCTAATCTCCTTATGTGCATAATCATAATAATACTTAAAGGTTTCCCAAACTCTTTACAAATATTATCTAATTTTAGCCCTATAGCCTTGAAATTAGGCCATGATTATCCCCATTTTGTAGAAGAAGAAATTTATGTAGACTAAGGTTAAATGAGCTGTTTAAGGTCACAAAGCTAGTAATAATCTGATTCTAGATTTGAACTCAAGACTTTCTGATGCCTGGTAAGTGTTCTGGGCTACCTAATGCTAGTGTACTTACCTTACAGAGCAGCTGCCAGGATCAAAACACAGATGTAAAGCATTCTGGATAGCTTTCAACTTTATATAAGTGCTAGCCACTATTATTATTAACATTATTTATAAAGTTATGTAAATTGATCTGTCCCTAAGATCGAGGAAAAAGAAGCTGGGGAGTTGAGGAGAAGCAGGCAGTATATCTGAACTCCTTCCCATAGTCTTCAGTCAATTCTACCACCACTACTGTCATTATTCTTTATCATGACTTGGAGAGCTCATGTTGGTTTCTAATGAGCCTTCATGCTGGATGGTACTCTTGGAAGATTAGGTTAATAAACTTCCTTGTAGGAGAATTGTTGGACTCCATGGTTCTCCCCAGGCTTGTTTCTTTCCAGCCTTATATCACATTATTTCTCGCTTGTCTAATAATAATAGTTTTAATAGGGCTTTAAGGTTTGTATAGTCAGAGGCAGCCACAGCATATGAGATAGAGATCTGGCTTTGGAGCCAAAAGAACTGGGTCAAAATCCCATCTCTAGAGCCATTCTAGGCTGCATTAAGAGAGGGTTGAGTTTCTAGGTATAAATATATGGCAACCCAGCCAGGCAACTCTTTAGGACTAGAGGAATTTCAGGAAGAACTAGGTGCTCAATTAATTGAGAGCCAATCCTAGAGATGAGAGGTCCTGGGTTCAAGAGTCCTCACACTCTTCCTAGCTGTGTAATTCTGCTGGACAAGCCCAATGGACAAGACTTAATGCCCATTGCCTGCCCTTACTTCTCTTCTACCTTGGAATCAATATACAATCTTGATTCTAGGATAGATAGAAAGTAAAGGCTTTAAAAAAAAAGACTAGACTAGATTCTAATTCTCAGTAGAGGGCATTTCCTTATAGGAAGTTCCACACATGGCTGGAATCATAATTCCAGACTCTATTCCCCCCTCTCCTCCTTAAAAGGGTTTAAAAGCACTTTATGTACATTCATAGGCTCATAGTCTTATTAGACCAGAATGGACCATAAGGCAATGCATTCTAACACCCCATGTTATTGATGAGGAAACTGAGACTTAGAGAGCTTGTATTGCTTTCCCTCTCCTCTGACTAGATTTATTATAGCATATATTATACATAATATATTAATAATATATAATATAAATAATATATAATATAAATATATAATATAAATAATATATAACATAAATATATAATAATAATGATTATTTTTATTATTTGGTAATAATCACTATTATTATCGTTTGTAAAGAAGAGGCAGTATTATGAAATGGAAAGGGCATTGACCCTGAGGGTGGATTTTAGAAATCATTGAAACATAGACTTTATGGTTATAATGGCTATTGGCCATTTAATTTAATCCATATCAGAAAGCAACCTCCACTATAATATACTCAACAAACAATCATCTGGGTTCTATTTGAAGAACTCAAATGAGAGAGAGCTTACCACTTCCCTGGAACATTTATCCCATTTTTGGAAAGCTCCACTATTAAAGGAAGGGTTCCCCCCACCCCCTGACATCAAGCCCTACTCATCCTCTTTGCAACTTCTAGTCATTTCTCCTACTTTTACTCTTTGGAGCCTCAAAGCACAAAACCCCTTCATCTTTCACATGATAGCCCTTCCAATATCTGAAGACACATCAATTCTGACTAAGTCTTCTTTTCTCCAGTATAAACTTTCCCATTTTCTTTAGCCAATTCTCCTATGATAAGGACTTGTGAACCTTCACCAAAAGCTACCATCATCTGGATGGCTTCCATTGATGTCTTTCTTAAACTATGGCACCCAGAATACATATACATATCCAAATGGGGACTGACCTTGGCTGAGTAGAGATAAGCTCTCCTCTCCTTATTCTTAGAAGCTCTGCTGGCCACTCTTAAGGCAGTATCAGCCTGCACTAGCTTCCTGAACTGCCACAGGAAACTGCCAACTCAGATTGAGCTTGTAATTCAGAATACTTAAATTCTAGTCATGTTCGTGTCACTTCTTGCTCCGTTTCTTTGGACAAGTTACTTCTCCTCTCTGGGTTTGTTTTCCCATGTATAGAATGAGCCTATAGTGTAATTGGTGATCACTAAGGCAGAAATTCTTAACCTGAAGTTCATGGAGTTTGTGCACAGATTTTAAATGGTCCATGAACTTGGATGGGAAAACACACATATGTACATTCATATTTATACACATGGATGCATACATATGCATGTATATGTATGCATCTACCTGTTTTTTGATCATATAGCTCTCTAGTTTTACTATCTCCTAGCTGAAATTCATCATTTCCTTCAATTATGAAATTAAAAGCAAAATATTCTGAGAAAAGTCTATTGACTGTATCAGGTTGCCAAAAGGATCCATGATGCAAAAAGGGTTAGGAACCCCTGCTCTAATATCCCTTTCAATTCTAACATTCTGTGCCATACAGTAGCTTCTACTTCCTCCATTTATATCCTAAGGTTCCTTCCAATTGTGGCATTTATAATATATAAATAGAGATTTTGAATCTTTGACTTCATTCCCCAGAAGTCCTTGGTATTTCCAGGAATTCCCTATAATCTCTACTGCGTCTCCACATTGGCAAGATCATGTTATTGGTATTTAACTGCCAGTAATGCCTCCCACATTCTCTTTTTTTGTATGATGTAGTATCAGCAGTGATGGTGGTAAGGTGGGGAAATTTTGAAAATGACTAACCAGCCATGGGCATGTGGTTTCTATTTTGTATCCTCTTTATTCCTTGATTTCTAATGACCCTTGCAACCAGGAATGTATACATCCCCACTTAAGGATTAGGTGTGGGAGAGGAAGGTCTATGACCTGTATGTGCTAGCAAGTGACAAAGCAGAAAACAACTGACTGACCCCTAGGCTGTCCAAAGCCAAGTCTAAGCCACCGTTGGTACATGTAAGACACAGGAAGTGATGTAAAGAACTGCCTTTATATTTCGTGTCACTTCCTGTGAGAGGAACTTGGCCTTGGAACTGGAGGAACTCATGTGGGAGACCTCAGATTGCTTTCCCTTTAGATGGTCATGTAGTGAGTGATAAGACTGAGTCCCTTTTTTCTTGGCTTTCTTGAGAGGCCCCTTGGCAGAGGCCTCTGAACTCCTGCCTGGCTCAGACCAGACTGAAGCAGATCTTTTCCTTTCTCTCTATCTCTCTCATTCTTAATTTTTTCCTTCTATTGTAAATAAGCCACCATATAATTCCATTCTGATTTGAGTATTTCATTGGGATTTAGAATTTAAATCCCTGGTGACCAACAAAAATATATATTCAGTCCAACCATAAAATTTACTCCTTACAATAATACTTTTGGACAGGTTTTTTCTACCCTTTGATTCTCTGTATCTTATAGAATCATTGCCCTAGGCCAGTGGCCCTCTGGTCTGATAGTAACATTTCAGAAGGGTACAATCTACATTATTTCTGGCTCTAATCTAATAATTGTCCCCAAATGATTTATTTACAGTAGCTGGTAGGTGGCTGCCTTCATTAGGGACTGTTAGCACTTCAAAACTGTGTTTGTTAAGCCTAAAGAAAAAGAAACTTGTAATGAGTTTGTTTTTATTTCTTTGCTCTCAAGTTTAATTGTTGACTTTTCTTGATGACCTTTTAATGTGTTAAAAAAAAGCCAAGTTAATTTAACAAACCATTAGTCTGAGATCAGAATATAAAGTCAATGTGGATAATGGGTGGACAGTAATGGCTATGTAGATTTTGAGTCATACCACACAGGGAGGATCTATGTCTGTTACAATTTGGAGCACTGCATGGCATCTAACTGAGGGCATAGCACATAGTGGGCACTGATGCAAATGGTTCATGTTGATTGAATTAATGAGTGAATGAATAAATGAGTCTTCTATAACCTTTTAGTCCCAAGAGATATTTCCGAAAGTAGATATGCCTTCAGAAGAGTCTTCTCTTTCATGGGTCATCAAGGGTATTTGGGGACTGATGGAAGATATGTGTAAGTTCACCTTTGCCTGGAAAATTAGAAGAGAATGTTAACTATCAGTAGTCAGTCAATGAGCATTAATTAAACACTCACTCTATGCCAGACACTGTGCTAAGTTATGGGGATGCAACAACTTAAGGCAAAGATGCTGCTCTTATTCTCAAGGCATTCACATCCGAATTCAGAAAAAAAAACATACACATAGAAAATATATGCAATTCAATTCAGAATTAATTTCAGAGGGAAAGATGGCCCAAGGGTGGAGAGACTGAGAACTGGGAAAAGCAGAAGGTGAGATATGAGTTGAGTTTTGAAGGAAACCAAGGAATTGGAAATGATAGGTGAAGAGGGAGAATTCAGGCAAGGGAGTAGGGCCAGTATAAAGGCATCGAGCCTAGAGATAGCTTGTCATTTGTGAGAAACATCAAGTAGAGCAGTGTCCCTGGATGGTATTGTCCATGGATGTGAGAAAAATGTAAAAAGACTTAAAAGAGCCAGGTTGTGAAGAACTTTAAATGCCAAACAGAGCATTATATTTGATCTAGGAGGTAATAGGGAGCCACTGGAGTTTATTGAGCAGGGAAAGAAGTCAGACATGTGCATTTGGCATATCTTTTTGGTAGCAGAATGAAGAATGGACAAGAGTAGGCAGATACTTGAGGTAGACAGAACAATTGGGGGACTATGGTAATAGTTCAAATTGAAGTGATGAAGGTTTGCACCATGATGATAGCTATATGAGTGGAGAAAAGGGGATGAATAAAAGGATGGGAAGAAGGTAGAAATGATGGGTCATGATGATAGATCCCTAATAACTACCTGAAGTATCAGACCACTAAAGAACCCTACAAGTCACTGAGTGCCGCACATACCTAAACAGTGATACCTTCTCTATAGCATCCCCAACAAGTGGCCCTGTTAATGCAATTTTAAGACTAATGTGGAGTTCGCTGAGCACAACAGAGATTGATTTCATTCATAGGCTTATAAGGAATAAAATATGGAAGGGACCTTCTCTAAGTTAATGCCTGCACTGGCATCCCCTCTACTGTAATCCCAACATGTAGTCCCCTGGTCTCTGTGATTACACGTGGAATTCTTGGAAGTAAGAATCTCATTGTTGGGGGACTTCCTATCACGCATGCCAGATGTCTCCATTATTTTTTTAAGTTTTGTAAAATGTTATTTAATTAATTAATTTAGAATATTTTTCCATGGTTACAAGATTCATGTTCCTTTCCTGCCCTCCCCCAAACCCCTTCCCATAGCTGACACACAATTCCTCTTGGTTTCACATGTGTCATTGCTCAAGACCTACTTCCATATTATTGATATTTGCACTATGGTGATCATTTAGACTGAGACTTCTCCATTATTGATTGCCTTTGATTATTAGATTTATCTTTACATCATACCAAAGTGTTCAACTCTATAATTTCACCCTTTGCTTTTAGCTGTATCCTCTGGGGCTAAGCAGAACAGGTTTAATCCCTGATCCAAAAGGCAGTGACCATAAGCATCTCTAATTCCTTCAAATAATCTTTTTATGGCCTGATCTTTTAGTCCCCTTCCCATCCAGGTCACTGTCCCCTGAGCATGCTCTAATTTGTCAAAGGATAGCCCAAGATGCTTTCAAGGTATGGTGTCAACTTGGCAATCAAGATTTATATATGTATGTCATTCATTCCATGTAATAAAAATTCTCTGAAGACAGAAAATAGTTTCGTGTTCCTAGCACCAAGGAGAGTGAAACAGTAAGGATGAAATAAGATTTTGCAACATGGCTAATATGGAAATGCTTTGCAAGATGGCACCTGTATATCCATGTCAAATTGCTTACCTTATCAAGGAGGGGGGAGAGGAAGGAAAAAGAGAGAGAATACAGAACTCAAATTCTTAAAAAGAATGTTAAAAATATTTGTCTACATGTAATTAAAATTGTGTTAAAATGTAAAAACCATTCCCTTATTATTATTTTTTCAATGGTCATATAAAATAGGAAGTGTGCCAAGTTTGGATCTCAGGCCACAGTTTGCCTACCTGACTCTACCTGTAATACCTGGCAGCAGCAATGTCACAGGCAAACACAGATCCCCATTGATATGAGGCACCATAACGTCATTGACCTGGTCCCTAGAGGACAGCAAGCAGAGAACGCTTGAAGGTTCTCACGTGGATCTGCACCATATCCTGGCTGATGTGAATGCTTTGCTTGGAAATGGTACTCATTGTGGGCATCTGCTGGACAGAAATATTTGGGAGACATTAGAATCTGGACAGTCTCTGAGAACAGTAAAAGGCTTAACGTATCCCTCTTCTCCGTCCTTTTAGGAGGCCATCATTCATTTTGAAACAAGTCTCAGGTTGAACAAATTGAGGGAAGAGAGGTCACTGATAAGAGCCATAGAAGGTTACTGACACTAGTAATTCATGTTTATTTAACACTTCCCTCTCAAAAACCTTGGAGAAGGGTACCTGAAAGTTGTATTCATTCTTTTTTGAAGCCGAGGATCAGAGATTTAAAATGACTTCACTAGGGTCCCAGAGCCAAGAAAATATCAAAGTCAGGAATCAGATCCAGACTTCTGACAAAATTGAAATGTTTCCACCTAATCATCATTTCTTAGAGAAAAGCCTAGTCTCTCTAGGGACATTATCACCTCTCCCCTGAGCTGATTCACCAATGGTCCCAGGGGCCCATGAAACCAGTATATTATACTAGGAAGACTGGAATTCAAATCCTGCCTCAGATACTTACCAACAGTATGACCCTGAACAAGTCATATAACCTTGTTTGCCTCAGTTTACTCTTCTGTCAAATGAGTTGGAGAAGGAAATGGTAATCCACTTTAGTCTCTGTTAAGAAAACCCCAAATAGGGTTCCAAAGTGTTGATGACTGAAATGACTGAACAACAAAAATTATTAGTAGTTATTTCTAAAGGTCTCCCTATGACATGACTGTCAAGTATTCCTTGTATTCCTCCAGTTATAAAATCCAGTGGCTTTGTGCTGTGTCTGTCAGGGTCTTCGTCCAGACATGGTTTGTGATATAACAGCTGCTGTCCTGTGAAGGAGAGGCTCTTGAAGAATTATCAGCCTGGCTTCCCTCCCAGTGACCGTGGTGGGCACAGAAAACGAATTGAGAGGAAGCTGAGGTTTGATTCTCTTTTCAGGAAGTTATCTTTTGACTAAAAAACAAAACAAAAAATAACAAACAGAAAAGATGGAATTTGTCAGTTCAGCTGCTGGGAAACTTACTTGAATTTCCCAATTTAGAACTTAAGAATATTGAAGGGGAAAGAGATCTGAGAACTTGAAATGTCAGAGATCATATAATATTATTGCTTAAATTATAGATGAGGAAATTAAAGCCACAGAGGAGAAGTGACTTGCTTAGGGTCACTGAGACTGTTACCCAGTAAAGTTCAGATTAAAGCTCAGGTAACACTAACTTGGCTCAAGGACCAATGTTCACATTTTCCTTGACCTCACATAAAAATGATTTCTTCTTCCTCAAGTTTGTCCCTAAAATACAGATCTCTTTTTTAAAGCCCTACCTTGTATTCTATAGATTTGTGTCATACACCTCCCTTCCTAATATATTTAGTGACTCCTTTATTTTCATTTTTGTATTTCCAGTGCTTATACATAGTGATGATGGCTAACATTTATATAGTCTTACTATGTGCCAGACACTGTACTAGGTGCTTTACAAATATTACCCCCTTTACTCCTTACAACAATTCTGGGAGAAGATACTATCATGTCCATTTTTACAAATGAGGAAACTGAGGCAGGAAGAGGTTCTGTGACTTGCCCAGCTTATAGGATTTGAACTCCTGTCCTGATTCCAAGTCTAGCACTCTATCCACAGCTTAATGTTTACCAAGCATCTTTTGTTGCTGTTGCTGCTAGTCCTTTGTTTTCAAAGATAAGTGACGATATCATAGGTGATGTGTTGACTTATGGATGAATTGGAATCAAGAGAGGCAGAGTTTCTCAAAGTCATCAGCTTCACTCTCTCTTCAAGAGTCATCAAGCCCAGTGTCAGGATAGAAGTCAGGATGCGTATCGATGGCCCATTGGCAATTTTGGTGGTGTTTGACTAAGCCCTAAGCCCCTCATAGAGCCAGCTTCAGCTCTCTTCATGTCTGTTGTAACAAGTCGTTCTCACCTGTCTATTCTTTAGGGGGAAGTCTTCACATGCTTGGGATAGACATTCCCCTAACTCATTAAGGCTCATTGGTTCAGTAGCCTATTTGGCCAAACTGGGATGTAGCCATTGCATATGCCCCAGCATCTTAGAGCCATGGGCAAGAATTGGGTGAAAGATGGACACCAACAGAGGATGAGAAGCTCTGCAAAGGGCTTAGCACGTCCTCATACCAAGAACCAATTAAATAGCTTCTTAAGAAGTGTTTAAGCAGTATCTCTCCAGTACCCTTCTAGATTCCTTGATTCTTGGAATCAAGTTTTCAATGTGGGTTCCCAGAACCTGGGCTCTAAAAAATGTAAGATCCCAGAATCTAGACTCTAAGAATCTAGTTCATACAATTGAGCAAGTCACAGAATCCCCAAATTATGAATGAGTATATTAATAATATACATTGAAATGATTTTATTATTTTAATTTATTAACTATTTACATTTATTCTTATAATTAAAAATAAAAAAATTTAATCATTTTGACTTTGCTACAAAATGCTTTGGTGCAGTCAAAAGGAATTTGGACTTGGAATGAGGGGCCCTGGGTTCTTCCAGTCCCAGAGCCAGCACTTACCACTTGGGGCATTTGGTTTAAGTCACCTCATTTCTCTGGTTCTCCATTTCATCCTCCATAAAATGAATGGGTTGGACCAGATGAATTCAAAAGTCAACTCTAGGTTAGCTCAAAGAATACCTCCTTGAGGAAGATCCCCTTGACCTCCCTGGCTCCAAATAGATGATTTCCTTGTGCTTGTTATCACTCTGTGGGGATAGGGAGGAAGATTATAGAATCTCAAGAGCTGGGAGAGACTTTGGCAAATTATCTAGTCAAAGACATAGCTCCATGCAAGAATGTAGTTTTTGATTCCCTTATCGGTGCTAATTCAACCTCTGTTGTCATAAACCACAGTCTATGGTTCAACCACATATGTTCCAACATTTGTCTTTACATAGATTCTTCAGCATTCCTGACATCCTTTAAGACTTAACTAAACTCCTCCTTCTTTAGCAGGCCTCTTCTGGTCCCCCCAGAGCCTTCCTCTTTAACATTATCTTGTATGTACTTTGTAGATTTCTTTACATATTTATAATTACTTATTTTCTCCCTTGTTAGACTGTAAGATCATTGTGGGCAGGATTCTTTTTATTTCTGTGGCTAGGATGCAGGCATATAGTCAGTACTCAAGAAATGTTTGTTCATGGATTGATTGATTCCACTAATGGGGAGCTCACTACCTCAGGAGACAACCCATTCCCTCTATTTGATAGTTCAAGAAAGTTTGTTTTTATTTTTAGTCTTTAACTTTCTTCATTGGCAAAGAGTGATAGGAACATCAAAAAATTACTTAGGGATACAGTTTGAAGAAACCCTTATTCTGGTAGAGACAGACAGACAGACAGACAGACAGACAGACAGACACAGAGAGAGATGGAGAGACAGAGAGATACAGAAAGACAGAGAGAGACAAGAAGAGACAGAGACAGACAGAGACAGAGATGGACAGAGACAAAGAGACAGGGAGAGAGAGAGAGAGAGAGAGAGAGAGAGAGAGAGAGAGAGAGAGAGAGAGAGAGAGAGAGAGAGAGAGAGAGAGGAGAGAGAGAGAGAGAGAGAGGCTGTGTTTTGATTGGTGAGATAAGAAGTTAGTCACCCACAAGGTGACCGTATTTAGGAAATTACTGACTCTGCACTTTAATTACATTGGGAGTCCATCAAACAGGCCTGTTTCCCATTATTTGGACAATTTGATTACTCGTAGTCATGATTTGGGAATGTGATAATCTAAGTGTTGTTTTATCCCAAGCCTCTGAAGCGATCCACACAAGTAAATGGGATGTCACGTTGAGATGTTCCAGTTGTGGACGTCCCTAAAACACCATGTTGCTGGCCAGTTGTTGAAGGCACTATTTAAGTCTCCTTGTCCAGTAAAATATACTTCCTGCCCATTGCAGCTCAGGGTGGGTGGTAAGATTGTCTCTAATTCTAGCTTTCTGGTTCTATTTTTACAACACAAGGCTCACTCAGTTTCAATTGCTCCTTAACTCCTCACCCTGGATTTTACTGCACTGGGCTGTTGTTTCAAGAGACTGCTGTTTTCTTTCACTTCTGTTGAGAATTTGCATTGTGAAGAGAAGAGAAACATTTTTTTCTAACCTTGGGTCTGCTGCTGAGTAAATATTGAACATTGAGTAAATTATTTTATTTTTCAGCGTCCCACTCCCTCCTTTGTAAAATTAGGGGTACTGGATTAAATGAACTCTAAATAACTCTGGATTCTTTTAAAAGTTCATCAACTTCCTCCCTTCCCTTCTTCCTTTCCCTTCCCTTCCCTTCCCTTCCCTTCCCTTCCCTTCCCTTCCCTTCCCTTCCCTTCCCTTCCCTTCCCTTCCCTTCCCTTCCCTTCCCTTCCCTTCCCTTCCCTTCCCTTCCCTTCCCTTCCCTTCCCTTCCCTTCCTTTCCCTTCTTCCCTTCCCTTCCCTTCCCTTCCCTTCCCTTCCCTTCCCTTCCCTTCCCTTCCCTTCCCTTCCCTTCCCTTCCCTTCCCTTCCCTTCCCTTCCCTTCCCTTCCCTTCCCTTCCCTTCCCTTCCCTTCCCTTCCCTTCCCTTCCCTTCCCTTCCCTTCCCTTCCCTTCCCTTCCCTTCCCTTCCCTTCCCTTCCCTTCCCTTCCCTTCCCTTCCCTTCCCTTCCCTTCCCTTCCCTTCCCTTCCCTTCCCTTCCCTTCCCTTTTACTTTTTTTGTTCTAAAGTTATTTTGTTCTACAGTCTATTTCATTTCTGACATGCCATATTCTAATATTCATCATACCTACAATATGTCTTAAGGTTCTTTCAAAGTATAACATTTATTTTTCCAAGTGCTCTAACATTCTAGGGTATAAGACCATTTTCTGATCTAACCTTCCATGATCTCTATCATAACATTCTATATTCTAAAGACCCTTCCATCCGTGACATTCTGGGTTCTAAGGCTTGTTCTGGGACCAACATCTTTGTTTCTATGTTCCACAATTCTATATTCTACTGATATGGAACCAACAATTTTTTCTGTATCTGGCATTCTATGATTCCTCATCTTATCTCTTTGGTGGGGTTGCAAGCTAGCTTTATTAGTCCACTTTTTCTTATTATTATATTATACTTTTCTGAAATGAGTTTAGGAGAGGGCAGGGCATCATTATGTCAAGCTCTTCTTGGGAAAGTTTGCCTTTTAAAATTGGCAGTCACCTAGAATGGCTGGATTGAAGCCATTATGGATGTGCCCACCAGACACTTACAGAGCTCTACTCATTTTGTAGGGAAAATCTGTTAAACCAGCTGTTTGAATCAGTGGCAACAAAACTTCTGGCAGCCTATTTACATTTTCTACTTTTGAACCAGTCGTGTGGCTCTGGGTCATCAAGACATGAAAAAACCAGAGGGGAAACAGGAGTAAATATCAGAAAGAGATAGAAAGAAGACCCTTAAAACATCACAGAGAAAATGGGGGGCCCATATTGCAGAAGGAATTCATGGGATCATAAATTTGTTAAATTTTTTCACTTTATAGATGAAAGCTTAGAGAGGTTAAGAATTGTCCATCAATTAGATTTCCAAATTTCAAGGCAAATGTTCTTCCTAATTTATTGAATTATCTCAGAAAGCTTCCTAAACAGAGAATTTCATTGGAATGTAAATTCCTTGAGGTCAAGGCACAATTTTTTTTGTTTTCTTTGTATCCCTAGGAATAGAACCCAGTGCCTGGCAAATTATAAGCTAAACTGCTTTCTGATTGATTGATTGAATCTATTTTATGATCATTTATTCATTCATTGATACATTCAATGAGTGTTTAAATGTCAGCTTCCTCTTCTGTCCAATCTAGGCATTACCATCTATTGTAATTCAATCTCTCATTACCCATGGTCTGGATTATTGAAATACTATATTAAGAGGTGGCTGGGTGTCTCAGTGAATTGAGAGCCAGGCCTGGGGACAGGAGGTCCTGGATTCAAATATGGCCTCAGACAATCCTAGTTGTGTGAATCGGGGCAAGTCACTTGACCCCCATTGCCTAACCCTTACTGCTTTTTGGACTTTGTACCAATATTTAGTATTGATTCTAAGACAGAAGGTAAGGGTTTAAGAAAAAAAAATATATGTAGTTTTTCTTTTCTTAACTGAAAATAAGAAAACCCACTTTTATTAAGTACTTAATATATCCCAGGCTACGCTCTGGAAATACAAATAAGCAAAAAAAAAAGGTGTGTGCATGGAACTCCCTGTTTTCAAGGATCTTACATTTTAATAACATAAGAGAATGGAATGGAAGATGAATGGTAGGATGGAGTTCCCATATTGGGGCATATAATTTTGAAGTCCAGATAGTGAGGAATGGGGATTGCTAGGGAATGAAGGCAGTCCAATCTGGGCACTTTCATGAAATAGAGGTTCTAAGAGGAAATTGCCAATGGGAGGAAGGGGATGGGACTTGGATGGTAAGTAAGCTGAAGGGAAGATATGCCATTCCTTGGAGGATGTCTCTGGCCCTGAGGGAAGTCTTAGAATGAGCTAACATTAGAGGTAAGTAACTGAAGTTCAAGGAGGTCAGGAACAGGGCTGGGATGGAATAAAGGCAGGCTGCCTTTACAAAATGGAGGCTATGATGGTGGACTCATTTTCATCAATGGAAGAAAGGAGAGGTAGGCTTTGTGGAGGGATGGTCCATGGGAAGGAGGCTCCAGAAGATGAGGGAAGTGTCAGGGTAAGATAGCACAAGAGACGTGGTTTTGAAGTCTAAAAGACCAGGAACAAGAAACTGAGGAGAATATTATCACCAACTAGTTTCTAATCCTCTATTCCATTTTGCATGTGCTATTAGAGCATTGTTCCTCATGGTAAGTAGTGCTTAGCTCTTTTTGGAAAAGAGTAAAATGCTAAGTTTTGCTCAAGTAAATCAATGCTTCCCTGTTGCTAACAAGTTAATAATTAAATTCCATTGTTTGGTATTGCAGAACTTCAGCTTTGATCACCAGTTGATGAGTTTAGAATTTTTCCCTCTCATGACTTTTCTCCACTGACATTTTAAACCAAGGAGAATAGTGGACTTGGCATCCTTGGATCAGTCCTGAATTTCCTGCTCCTTTGCTTGCTCTGTTCTCTATTTCTTGAATATTTTCCTCTTTGCTAAAGAATACCTGTCAACCATCTATTCTTTAAAGTTCAGTTCAACTTAATGGACTTCTCTACTAGCAGCAAAGCAATGATCCAGAACAATTTAGAGGAATTTATGAGAAAGAATGCTATCCACACCCAGAGAAAGAACTGTGGGAGCAGAGAAACAGAAGAAAAACAATTGCTTGATCACATGGGTCGATGGGGATATGATTGGGGATGCAGACTCTAAGTGATCAACCTACTGCAAATATCAGTAATATGAAAATAGGTATTGATCAATGACACATGTAAAACCCAGTGGAATTGCTTGTTGGTTATGGGAGGGGGGTTAGGAGGAGGGGAGGGAAAGAACATGAATCATGTAACCATGGAAAAATACTCTAAATTAAATAAATAAATAAAAAAATAAAAATAAAATAAAGTTCAGTTCAAATATCACCTCCACCAGGAAGATTTTCTTAATCCTCCCTTACTGCTTTTGTTTAATCCTTTTTTGGACATCATGTCCTGCTTCTCTGATTCACATAAAGAATTACAACAATGTAAAGAGTACTAACTCTGGAGTCAAAGGCTATGTGCCTTCAACATTATTTCTGGGAGTCTGGGCAATTCACTCGAACTCCATCCCTACCTGGGTTTACTCATTACTTAACTGAAGTGGTTGGACAAGATGATTTCTGAGGGCCCTCCTAGTTCTTAATTCATATTCATCTTAAAGATCTATGAAGTTATGTGATTTAGAACTAGAAGGATGCTAAAATATCTATTTTGATGTCCCCATCTTACAGATTAGGAAATTGAGTCCCAGAGACATGTTTTACATTATATTTATATTTCCATATATGTCATATCCTCTAAAAAGTCTCAGACACTCACTCATTAGCTAAGTGGTCCTGGGCAAGGTCCTTCACCTCTATCTACCCCAGTTTTCTAAACTATAAAATGGGAATAATAATAACACCACATTCCCAAGATTGTTGGATCAAATGAGATAATAGGCACTTAATAAAAGGTTGTTTTCCTCCTTCCTTCCTTCCTTCCTTCCTTCCTTCCTTCCTTCCTTCCTTCCTTCCTTCCTTCCTTCCTTCCTTCCTTCCTTCCTTCCTTCCTTCCTTCCTTCCTTCCCTCCCTCCCTCCCTCCCTCCCTCTCTCCCTCCTTCCACTGCTTTAATTATACTGGATTGCCCATCCAATGAGTGGCTCTGACATTTGGTAGAATAGTCAGGAAATAAGCATTTATTAATTGCCCTGCCATGTGCCAGGCACTATGCAAAGCACTTAACAAATATTATCTCATTTGATCCAAATAACAACCTTGTGATATAGATACTGTTATTAACCCATTTTGCAACTGAGGAAATTGAGTTAGACAGAGGCTAAATGACCTGCCCCAGCTAGGAAGAATCTGAGACTGGATTTTAACTTTGGTCTTAATTCAAAATCAGAGCCTTTATCCACTTTGCCACCTAACTGTCCCAAGATGACTTTCCTCATAGCTATTTCCCCAAGATGGTTTTCTCCCTATTGAACTCACTATTTCTAATCAGTTATGTTTTGCATTTCATGGAATGGCCTATGTCCACTCTAGCCACAAATAGATGCTTCATTTCAGCAGGGGGACAAAGGCATTAGAAGGTTGTTTTTAGAGATGGTTTATTCCAAAGCCCTTTTTTTCATAGTTGGGGATCAGAAGCCAAGTGGAGGAGAATAATCTGCTTAACATGGTATGCAAAGACAACAGCACATCTGGAATTTGAATGCAGGTCCAACACCAAACATGACTTATGTCCATTCAACCAGGAAGATTAGGACAGACTGAGTTTCTCTGGTGGCACTCACTAAAGGGGCCCAATGGTGGCAGAATTATTGAATTCCATCTGTGGAATGGAGATAGCAGTGTTATGATTAAAATTCTCTTGAAATCATATCTTAATTGATAATTAAGGCCAGAGAAAGAAAAGGCACCAACCACGTGTGGCCAGCAAACCCCTTACCACCTTCCCCAGAGGGAGCTAGAGAGCACACATCCTCAGTCTGGGATTCCAGGGAAAGAGCCCCTACTTCCTCTTGGATTGATGGTCTTTGTGATGTCCCTTCCTCAAGCCCCTTTGATTGGAAGACTCTGAACTCACTCTGAACAAGCAGACAGGAGGTGGGTCTCTGAATGGCCACTTTTCTCTGCCTGACCTTATTATTCAGTGGTTTGCTTAGCAATAAACAATGACTTAGTCTCTAGCTTCATTCAGCAAGAGAGGAAAGAAGAATATGGTAGCTTCAATCTTAAGATTAACCTTCTTCCTCTTCAAAACCCGAAGGTTCTCTTAGGGTGTCAAAGAAAGGGGAATTCAATTTCCACACCAATATGACACACATGTGTCTTTTCACACAATGTGGCCCTCCTTCTGGCCACGTGGCTGAGCTGGTCAGCCATGGAGACAACCTGGCACTCTCCTGGTTGCTAGGATGGTGAAACAGGGCTGAAGGAGTACTTGAGGCAGCCTGTAGGGGCTCTTGAGCTGAATGTGCACTTGACCCCCTTTGTCTTTTGGAAATGAAATGTATGGAATTCGCCCTCATGAACATTTAATTAACTAGACCACAATTTGACTTCAAAGATGCAAAGGAAAAAGATGTCAAATGCTGTGATCCTTGAAGGATCAGTGGAGCGAGGGAAGCTTTTGAAGCATCTCCCCTGGGTGGTCCTGAGGAGGGGCCCAAATGGAAGAGCTGCCAGCAAGTGTGGGACAGTGTATATGACCACCTGTGCCTGGAAAGGTGGGGTTGAGAGGGACCTCAGAACATAGAATATCAGGCTTGGAAGAGACTTTAGTCAATTCTTTTGTTCTAATTTTTTAAATGTACTCAGGAAGAAAATGAAATCCTTAGAAGGGAAAAAACTTGTTCAGCCAGTTATTAGCAGAATTGGGTCCTTGAACCTGGGCTATTCAGAATTTTTGTCATCAAACCAATTTATTATCTGACAAAATGTATTAAGTACTTTGGGTTGTGAGCATCATTGGTTCAAATGAAAATCTAGCATATTTGTCAATATTGGTGTATTCTGAACCACTTTAATCCTTTTTTTAAACCCTTACCTTCTGTCTTAGAATCAAGAATGTATATTAGTTTCAAGATAGAAAAGCAGTAAAGGCTATGCAATGGATATTAAGTGAGTTGCCCAGGGTCACATAGCGAGGAGGTATGTGGGGTCTGATTTTAACACAGGACCTCCTGTCTCTAGGCTTGGCTCTCAGTCCTCGGAGCCAGCCAACTTAAATCCTTTAAGAAATCTGGGGTTTCTTTGGCCTGGGTACTCTCCCCACTGATGCAGATTGAATCTCTCCATATCTTAATAAATTATTTTTCATTCAATTCAATTTAATTGATAACCCACTTTATGCCAGCTAGGTACCACAGTGGCTAAATCAAGAAGACTCATTGGAGCTTTAGATACTTATTAGTTGTGTGACCCTAAGCAAGCCACTTAACCCTGTTTGCCTTGATTCCTCACCTGTAAATTGAGCTGGAGGAGGAAATAGCAAAGTGCTCCAACATCTGCTAAGAAGACCCCAATGGATTCATGAAGAGCTGGATATGTCTGAAATGTCTGAATAACTTCTACCAGGTGCCAAATATTAAAACAGACTTTGCCCTCGAGCAGCTTAAATTCTAGTAGGGAAAATGACACGAATATAAATAAACATATGCAAAATAAATACAGATGAAATGCAGGGTCATTGGTGGTATACAGGGAGTGAGGAGAGGAGTGGATATAGCACTGAGAGAGATCAAGAAAGATCTTCTGTAGGAGATCCTGAACTGTTCTTTGAAGGAAACTCAGAGTCTAAGAGGCAGAGATGATGAAGGAGAGTCTTCCAGGCTGAGGGGAACAGAGATAGAGATGGAATGTTCTGTAGGAAGAAGTGCCGGCAAGTCACCAGGACAGGAATTTAAGGGTAGAAGAGAGGGACTAATGGGATACCAAAATGGACAGGTAGATTTTAGCCCTATTATAAGGGGGGGGTGTTAAATGACAGACAAAGGGATTTATATTTTAAACCTGGGACAATAGGTAGCCACAGAAGTCTCTAGAATGAAGGGGTTAGAGCTGTGCTTTAAGAATATCAAATCTGCTGTTGTGTGGAAGATTGATTGGAGAGGGGAGGGCCTGGAGACAAGGAGATAAATTAGGAGACCTCTTTACCATACAGCGTGGTCCTGATTAGTGAAAATAATGAATCCTGTGAAGTGGTCACATGTATTTGAACTCACACTATTTGAAGTTATAATTAGGTAAATTAGAGCCATTGGTTCCAGCCCAAAGGAAATATGTGATGTGAATTTGAATAATGGGATCACTCCATGGGACTCATTATTCATACTACGTGGGACCTAGATGTCTAGGTAAGACTGATGAGGGTCTAAACTAGGGTCTTGGAGTTCAGGGAAGAGGATGAATTGGAGGGATTTGTGTGGAGGGAGATTTGACGAGAATAGGGAATTGTTTGGAAATGGGGAGTCAGGGAAGAGTTGAAAACAGAGATTAGGAATCTGAGTGACTTGAATGATTGTGATGCCATCCAGGGATATAGGAAAAATAAGGAGAATCAAAGGACTATAGATTTGGAGTTAGAAAAGAACCGAGAATCTATTGAATCCAATCTCCTCATTTTATAGATGAGAAAAGAGTCATAGAGAAGTTATGGATTTGAGGATAAAGAGGGTGAGTTCTGTTTTCAACACGTTGAGCCTGAGGTGCCTATGGGACATCATGGGCCAACATAGCTTTCAAATTCCTCACCTAGTGACCACTGCCGGGTCATGAGCCTCTCAGATCGTAGCTAAACTGGCCTCTGGACCACACGCAGAGCATTTTGTTGAGATCATATTGCAAAGGCTTGATAGGATCTGCCAGAGCATCCTCCCCACAGGCATGGCCTCTGAGGACCCAGGGTCGTTCCAAGGCCAAGATGAGGTGTCAGAGGAAAGTTTTAATGGAAGGTTTTTGGAATGAATACAAAGTAAATGCAGAATTGGCTTGTCAAGTGGTACATACAGGTCAGGAAGAAGTCAGTGGATTCTATTTTTTTTTCCCTTAGGGCTTAGTTTTACACTTACCCTGCTCTGACTCATTACAATGTTATTTATTTATTTTTATACAACTGAGAGAAAACTGTTCTATGGAGACAAAATGGCAACAAACCTTTAGATAATTAATAGGAATGTTGAAAGAGAAATAAACACACAAATATCCACCATTCCCCATAGAGTAAGGGGAGAAAAATCAATGTCCTGCAATCTTAGTGCAATTATCGGTTTTAATAGTGTAAAAGAATTATGCACTTTTCCTTTAAAATGGCATATTGTTTCTAAGTAATATCATTTGTATGGGGCTTCACTGACTCTAGTTGGATTGTTACATCTAAATATCTTCCTCTTTTTAAAAAAAAAACCCTTATCTTCCATCTTAGAATCAATACTGTATATTGGTTCTAATGCAGAAGGGTGTTAAGGGCTAGGTGATGGGGGTTAAGTGACTTGCCCAGGGTCATCCAGCTAGGCAGTGTCTGAGGTCAGATTTGAAACCAGGATCTTCCGTCTCTAGGCCTAGCTCTCTATCTGCTGAGCCACCCAGCTGCCTCTCACCATTTTCTTAATTGAAAAAATGAAGACAGTTATAGCCACACCATGTAGGAGTCATCTGTGCTATGGCCATGTATGGGTATGGCCATCTTGACCACTTTTAAATTAGTTTGTTTTATGATGCCACAAGCCACCTAATCTCTCCCAGCCTCTGTTTTTTCATCTGTCAGAGGGAAACAATTGTACCTTCTCTATCTGTTTCTACAGGGATATTATATAAACTTGATGAGATGATGGAGTAGACTTTTCCCTAGAGAGAAGCAGGAATCCTGGTTCTTCCATAAACACACTTTGACTTTGGATAAATCACTTCCTCTCTGTAAGCCTCAGTTTCCCTATTTGTAAAGTGAGGATTATCAAACTATTTGAACTCCATCTCAAATCTGCTATGTGATCCTGGAAATATTGCTTTGATGATCAATTTCCTTGTCTGTAAAAAGAGGAATAATACTAGATAACCCCCAAGGTCTGTTTCAGTTCTAACAGTCTGTGATTTGAGGACAGAGTATGAATATGCAGGACACCAGGATGAAGGTGATAAGAGGAAAGAAAAGGTCTAGAGGAAGGTCTCTAGGTCTGTAGTGTCAAACACGTGGCCCATGGCCACATACCTTCCAAACCAGATTAAAAAATCATTTGAGAAATATTTTAAAATGGATAAAATAGAATAAATATAGATAATATCACGATATGTTATTAAATCAGTATGTGTCCTCGTGGGGATCCTTATGTATGGTTTCCTGGCCCCGTTCCCATTTGACTTTGGCACCTCTGCACTGGTGTATTTGAGGATAGGTAGAGTTATTGGCAGCAATCCTTCCATGAGTGCTAGAGGACTGATGACTATGTGTTGGGAAGGAAAGAGTGATGGTGAGTCATTGGCATCAGGAAGAAATTGCTCAAAAATTCATAGGCTTTGAGGAAAGATCTATTTTTAGTGATCTTCTTCTCTAGTTTCCTCATTTTACAATTGAAAAAAATGAATCTTAGAGAAGACAAATGCTTTGCTCAAGGTCACCCAGTGAATCACCGAGTCCTTGACTCAAACCTGAGTATTCTGATTTGGGGTTCCATGCTTCTATCCTGATACCCCGCTATGGCTTCACTGCTCCTGATTTTATTTTACATCAGGGATTCTCAATGTTTTTGTGCTTATGCCGGAACCCCTTGGCAGCTCTCAGAATAATGTTTTTAAATGAATGCATTAAATATACTATTTTAGATTTTTTTTTATACTTGTGTCAAACTCATGATGACCCTGTTTGGGGTTTTCTTGGCAAAGATATCAGAGTGGTTCTCCATTTCCTTCTCTAGTTCATTTGACAGATGAGGAAACTGAGGCAAAAAAGGGTAAAGGGGATTACTTGGAGTCACGTAGTGAGTAAGTGTCTGAAGCAAGATTGGAACTCATGAACATGAATCTTCCTCACTCTTGGTCTAGGACTCTACCCATTGTGCAACTTAGCTATACTATTAAATAAAATATTTAAGATTTCTAAGGAAACCTATTTATGGATAATAATTACCAAGTATTAAAAAACAAACCAAAACCAAAACCAAAACCAAAACAAACCACGTTCTCTGACCTCAGTTCAAGAATCTTTAATTCAGGCAATTCTATAGTGTATTTACTGTTACTGTGTCTCATTCCTATTTGATTCCTTAGCAGAGCCAATGCTTTCACTCAAGCCACAGAGTGGTGTTGACCTCCTCTGTTTGTTTACATTTTGTGCTGGAAGGAGAAGGCTGATGTTTTGATTTTTTCTTGTGTTTAAAGTTTCAAAATGTCTTGTCACTAGATCCCTGGAGAAATACCAGGCCTCACCCTTTCCTTCTTCTCTGTGGCTCCAGGTGACTATAAAATAAACTACTTTGATCTCAGCAGGACATGTATCAACTCTGGGCCCCCTAAGCACAATTTTGAAAAATCTTCCCTCCAGGCCTCCATTGGCCCTAGAAAAGGCTCACTGTTATCCATGTACTAAGATTAAAATTCTTTTATTTCTACTGAAAAGAAAAGGTTGAACTGGTGTTACTCCAACCAAACCTTCAGAGACTTTTCTCAACTATTGCCTCTTATAAGTCTTTGTTTCTAGTTGAACTATATAAGGCTTGTTGGATTTAGAGATAAACAGGACTTTAGAGATCTTAGAGTCCAACTTGTTCCATTTATAGTGGAGGAAAGGGAGGTCCTAAGAGGGAAATGACTTGCTCAAGATCATGTAGGTAATAAATGGCAAAGATAAGGTTTGAACCCAGACCTTCTGTGTCCAAAGTCTTTGTAATGCTGCCTCAGCTCCTTTGAACCCTCTGATCCTGTTTTCAAACTATTCTTTTTTTTCCCTTTTATCTTTGTATGATCCATGCCTGGAATGGACTTTATTTCTATAGCTGAAGTCTCTTCCTTTATCAAGATCTCAATTCAGAAGTCCTTTCTGGAGATTTGGATATGCACATTTGGTAGTGTGACAGCTCAAATCAATAAAATTTTTCATTTCTAATTCTATGTGTTTTATTTTATGCATTAAAAACATTATTCTGAAAAGCAATCCATTTGTTATTGGTCAGTTGTATCTGACTCTTCATGACTTCATTTGGAGTTTTCTTGGCAAAGATACTGGAGAGATTTTCTATTTTCTTCTCCAGCTTATTTGACAGATGAGGAATCTGAGGTAAACAGAGTTAAGTAACTTGTCCAGGGTTACACAGTTTGTACAAGTGTCTGAGACCATATTTGAACTTGGGAAGATGAATCTTCCTAACTCTATGCCCAGTGCTCTATCCACTGTGCCCCTTAGTTGCCCTAGAAGATTCATCAAATGAATGAATGAATGAATATTGAAATATATATTTCAGAATATTATATATTATAATATTCTATCCACCCATCTATCCATCTATGTATGTATTATGTATATATGTATGTATCTGTCTGTCTTTCTGTCTGTCTATTCATCTCTGTCTATCTGTCTATCCATCTATGTATGTATGTATGTATGTATGTATTTATGTATGTATGTATATATCTGTCTGTCTGTCTGTTTATTTATCTTTCTGTCTGTCTGTTTATCTTTCTGTTTATATGTCTATCTATCCATCCATCTATCTCTCTATCTATCTATCTATCTATCTATCTATCTATCTATCTCTGTCTGTCTGTCTGTCTTTCTAAAAGGGCATACTTAAGGACCGGACCCTAGAAATTAAAACAATGCATAAAGGAGAGGCATGGATGATGATTCTGCAAAGGAGATTGAGAAGGATGAATCATAAAATTAGAAGAATATCCAGGGAAGAATTGTGTGTTGAAACTCCAAGGAAGAAGGTGGTGATCCAAGGAAGAAGTGGTGATCAATATTGCCACAGGCTGAAGAGAAGCCAAGAAGAGTAAGGCTTTAGAAAAGTTCATTTGATTTAGTAATAAAGATATCATTGTTCAGGGAAGCGAGGTGGCTCTGTGGATAGAGCAGCAATCCTAGAGAGAGAGAGGGTCCTCAGTTCAAATCTGGCTTCTGATACTTCCTAGCTATGTGACCCTGAGCAAGTCACTTACCCATAATTGCCAAGCCCTTCACTACTCTTCTGCCTTGGAATCAATACATACTACTGATTCTAGAATGGAAAGTAAGGGTTAAAAAAGAAAGATCATAGTTGATTTTAGGGAAAACAATTTCATTTATTAAATAGTACCAATGGAAGTCATCATAAGGGTTAAAGGTGAGTGACAAGTGAGAAAATGAGGAAAGATCTAGGAAAATGATTGAGTAGTAGGATGACCAAGTGGCAATTTTCTTAAAGAGAAAAGGTTTACATCAACTTTATAGGTAGCAAGAGCTGAGAGATTAGAAAGTAAAGAACATATTATTTGAAGGGGTAAACTAGAGGGAATGGGAAGCAATGGCATCAAGGACACGGTTTTGGCCTTGCCTAGTACAAAAGCCTCATCTTAATCATAGACTGGTGCAGAGAAAGAGAGAATAATGGAGGGAATTGAGGGGATTTGAGATACAGAATCAGAGAGGAGACTAGACTTTAAATGATGAAAGCAGTGGAGATAGGGATGGTGGAAATAATTCAGAGTTTGAATTTAGACAGAGATGGGAATTGATAGGACAAGGGTATAAGAAATTCAAGGGCAAAGGACAATATTAATTTGAAATGACTATCAGGTTAATAATATAAAGGAAAGAAAGAGCAGTCAGATCCGGGATAAATGGTCTCAGAAAACAGGTGGGATGATTTGACTATGATAAAGATGCAGAATAGACACAGGATGGATGAGGCACAATGATAAATGGAAAGATAGGAAACTATGGTGAAAAAAAGTATAAAACAGTTTCAGTTAAGAATTATGAATGTGCCTTACTTCTGGGTCAGAGGATATAGATTCAGGTTATGGCCATGGGTGAGGTGGAGTGGAGATGTTTATCATAGAATCTGAGAAGAGTTGATAAGCTGGGAAGCTAAGATGCTAAAGGACACACCAATGGCTAAATCAAAGTCCAAGTGTTAGGGTGAGAGTCATTGTAGTATTGTGGTTGGCTGGGAAGTCTCGTAACCTCTTAGTATTCTGGGTAATTCTCTAAGATAAGATGATAGAACAGGGGCTGACCTGGTTTGGCAGAGGCCCAGGGGCAGTGGAATCCCATATCTGCTTCTGTCCTCAAGTACAAAGGCAGATGTTGATGTTCACAGGAAGCCTGGGGAACCAGGTACTGAACTCTTTGAGACGTGATTGAGAATGAGTTAGATGACTCCTACTAGGATCTGGATAGGAAGATAGATCATCCTTAGTCAAGATAAGTTGAAGGAACTAAAGAGTTTTCATTTGAAGAAGAGCAACTATTCTAATGACAGGGCTAGGGGTGAGGAGGACACTGTCACTAAGTTGTAGAAGCTGAAGAATGGGAGTGGGTTAAAATAATGGACCTGATAGGGAAGACCAAGAAGGCATGGAGTGAAAGTTATAGTAGATCGATTTTAGCTCAATAGTATAAACTAACCAATAACGGCATGGACAACCAAAAAGAATAGTGAGCTCCAGTTCAGTCTAATTAATGAATTAATTTGGCATCTACCATGTGAAAGGTTGGGGTGTGTGGGTGTTCAAGAAGGATTAGCTCCTCTGGATTGGGGCTGCTTGTCTACCTTTGGTGTCCACCTTTTACCCAACTCTCACCTGTGGCTCCAAGAAACCATAACTCTCACAATGGCCACACCCTAGTTAAAGTGTCCGGGCAGACAGGCTAAATCAGGTTGAGGCCCATAGGTAGTGACTTAGGGTCATATGTATTCCAAGCATGTGAAGACTTCTCCTGGTGAAATGGGTGAATGAGAACAATTTGTTCCATCAGCCAAGAAGGTGGCTGAATTTTAGTCTTCAAATGTGGGCATTAGAAGGCATTTCAAGACAGAATGGTGGAATTTGATGGAATCTGAGAGATGACCTAATGATAGAATAATAGATCAGAGAATCATAATATCTACCATAAGATCATATTGTAGAACAAGAAGAGACTTCAGAAGCCCTCAGATTCTACAACTTTAATTTATTTAAATAAAGAAAATCTTAAGTCAGAATAATGTATTAAAATGTTTTCCATGTCATCATTCTTTGAGGTGGATCATATACTTATGATTATTATCATTTTACTGAGATGGAAGCTGAGGAAAGGAGATATGCAGTAACTTGATTTATGTCACATAGGTGGTAGGGTAGCTAGGTGGTTGGGTGGAATGAGCCCTGGTCCTGGAGTCAAAAAGACTCATCTTCCTGAATTTAAATTTGGCCTCAAAATCTTACTAGCAGTATGACCCTGGGCAAGTCACTTTGCCTCCCCCCCCAATTTATTCTTTTGCAAAATGATATGGAGAAGGAAATGGAAAGCAACTCTAGTATCTTTACCAAGAGAACCTTAAATGGGGTTACAAAGAGATGAACACAATTGAATAACGACCACATTTTTTTTTCAAAATAAATTTATTTTATTGATATCTTAACTAAATATAGTGTACACTTTTGAGTTTGGAGCAGTTTGCTTAATCAGCAGAGATGTCTTTAGTCTTCAGAACAGTTAGCAGTCTGTCTGAAGGTCCTCAAAGTCTTTGGTATCTTCTAAAATGGCCCATAGATGTCATGCATGTTCAGGAGCTGTTTTAAGAACCTCAGCTTTGCTGGGTTTCCTGTCTTTGGGAAGGAGTGACTCAATGACTGTCCATTTGGAAAGTCCATGATTTAGATATTTTTGTCCACTCTTTTCCCTTGGCTACCTCTCCAGCCCCTCCTTCAGTCCTCCATGAAGGAAGCCTCTCCATCCAGCTCATGGCTGACAACTGGGACCTGTACCCAAATTGCTCCTTCAGCACCTTCTCCAACATCTCAACCCAGGGAGTGGGAGCTTGGAATGGTAAGGGACAATGTGGAGGGAGAGATCTGCAGGTGCCAGTCCATTGCTCAGACCAACAGTTTGACACTCCCCTGAGGAGACACCCTATCTTGTAGGAAGTGTTCCATAGAGCAGCTTGCTTTTTCTTTTTTTAAACCCTTACCTTCAGTCTTGGAGTCAATACTCCAAGGCAGAAGAGTGCTAAGGGCTAGGCAATTGGGGTCAAGTGACTTGCCCAGGGTCACACAGCTGGGAAGTGTCTGAGGCCAGATTTGAACCTGGGACCTCCCGTCTCTAGGCCTGGCTCTCAATGCACTGAGCTACCCAGCTGCCCCCGAGCAGCTTGCTTTTACTCCAGGTGCATGGATGGTCCAGAAATCTTAGTGTATTTTGGAGCTTTATTAGCTTTGGGGGCCCCCATCTTAGGATCTACTGCAAACAAAACTAAGAACCAGACACATTAACCCCCTTCAGCCCCCCAAAGGCAGCTTACCCTGCTATCTAGCCAACAAAATATTCAGCTGGACTCAGGCTTTGGAGTCTACTTAGCTTTTGTTTCTCACATCCCCAATTGAAATGCAAACAGGGGGAAACCAGGGGCCAGACTGAATGGCAAGAGCTCCATTTTGACTTGGGCTTGAGTGATTTATCGGAGGCAGAAATTACTGGGCTGTCACTGTCTCCCTGTGTGCCTTCCAAGAACTGTTGTCATCTAATTGTACATGAGCTCCAGTTTGTTTAACCAATTTGGGGGAGGAATTGGTGCACCCTGCTGGCCTCCCCCAGGGCTGGTGATTCTATCACCGGCCTTTTGTCTTGTCCCACTATAGCTCCTTGGGATTCTTTGTGCTCCTGAACAGGTTGCTTTTATCACAACTTCTCAGCCACACCAAGAGATAAAACCCTGGTGGGAGGCTCAATACCTTTCTGGATGGTTTCCATGAAAGAACTGCTGAGAATGAAGGGCAGGAAGGATGGGGTTTGAAGACAGAGGAGAGATGGGGCAAAGTATACTTCAGAGCTCTGTCACTTTGCTGAAAGGCCTGCAGTAAATACAAAGTGAGGAGTGGCAGACACCAGGTCGAAAAGGCCTCTTATTTTTGAGAACGTAAGATGATGGGAGGCAGGGAAGAAAGGATGAGAGACATGGAGGGAGTGCAGCACTTCTGGGGAGTGGGAGCAATCATTGCTGTTCTCTGGGACTGAGATTCCTCAGAAGCAAGATGAGAGGCATGGGCTAGGTGAGGCTGAAAGTCCATTTCAATGGCTATTTTGTGGCCCAATTGGTGTTGTTTAGTCATTTTTCAGTGGTGAACCCATTTAGGGTCTTCTTGAGAAAGATAATAGAGTACTTCACCATTTCCTTTCCCAGCTCATTTATAGATGAGGAAACTGAGGCCAACAGGGTTAAGTGACTTGCCCAGGGTCACCCAGCAAGTAAGTGCTGTGCCGGAGGCCAGATTTGAACTCTAGAAGATGAGTCTTCTTAACTCCAGGCCCAGTGTTCTGTGCACAATGGCATCCCTAGCTGCTCTTTATGCTTTAAAGTCCCTCCCATTTTTGATGTTCTATGCTCTTGGTTCTGACATAATATCTCTCTTCTTTTTTTTTTAACCCTTACCTTCCGTCTTGGAGTCAATACTGTGTATTGGCTCCAAGGCAGAAGAGTGGTAAGGGTAGGCAATGGGGGTCAAGTGACTTGCCCAGGGTCACACAGCTAGGAAGTGGCTGAGGCCAGATTTGAACCTAGGACCTCCTGTCTCTAGGCCTGGCTCTCAATCCACTGAGTTACCCAGCTGCCCCCTGACATAATATCTCTTTTAGTTGTTTCATTCTAAATATACAAGTGGGGTCTACCCATGCCCAATTAAAAAGAAAACCCAGATGTTTCTATTAAAGCAATTGGTTAACTGATGAATCAATCAAAAGTAGACTAGTTGGTCAGTGAATAAAGTGCTGGGCCTGCAGTTGAGACTCAGCTTCCTGAGTTCAACTCACTCTCAGATACTTACTAGAAGTGTGACTCTGGGAAAGTCATTTCCCCCCCTTTGCCTCAGTTTCCTCATCTATAAAGGAAGCCGGAAATGACAAATCTTTCGATTATCTTTGCCAAGAAAATTCCAAATGGAGTCCTGAAGTCAGACACAACTAAAATGACTCAACAACAATAACAATGATAAATGAAGTAGTCAGAACAAGCATTTATTAAACATTGACTATGCACCAGGTATTGTGCCAAGTCTAGGGATACAAAGAAAGCCAAAAAGAAAAATTCTCTCTTCTTATGGAGTTCAAAGGAGGAGACAACAACTATTAGACAAGTTATAGGCAGGATAAATTTGAAATCAACTCGGGGAAAGGCATGAAGATAAAGGAGGACTGGGCGAAGGCTTTCTGCAAAAAGTACAACTCGAGCTGAGATTTGAAGGGAAGCCAGAGAAGTTGGGAGGCAGAAACGAGGAGGGAAGCATTTCAGATATGACAGACAGCCGGCAAAAATGCTTTGAGTAGGGAAATGGAGTGTCATGTGTGACGGACAATAAGGAGGTCAGTGTCACTGGATGGCAGAGTATGAAAAGGCAGAGTAAGGTATAGGAAGACAGGAAAGGTAGGAAAGAGACAAAGAGCGAGTTTACGAAGGGTTTGGAATTTGAAATAGTATTTTTTTCCTTTCTTTTTTAAATGCTTACCTTCCTTCTTAGAACCAATATTTTCTACTGGTTTCAAGGCAGAAGAGAAACAAGGACTGGCCAAAGTAGGGTTAAGTGACTTGCCCAGAGTCATACAGTTAGGAAGTATCTGAGGTCAGATTTGAACCCAGGACCTCCCATCTCTAGGTTTGGCTCACTGAGTCACTCAGCTGTCCCCCAAATAAGTGTTTTCTGTTTGGAGCTTATTGAGTGAGATCTGGGGTGAAGTTTACAGGGTCAAATCTGGTTTTAAGGAAGATCATTTTAATAGATGAATTGAGAATGAGTGGAATAGGAAGCATAATTGGGGGTGGCTAGATATAATGGGCCATGGGATGCTTTCACCAATCTGAGTAATGGGTCTCAAGGTAGGAATTTCAGAACTAAGAGAGTTAGTCCTCCCAGGAAATTAATTGGGTGAATTCCAAATCATCTCACAGGAGATCAACTCACAAATATTTCTTGTTGGTAAAGAGGTGATAATTTTTTCCTAACAACGAGACACCAAAGCAAGTGGAACATAGTGATATATATGCATATGTATATTGTATATACATATGTATATGTATATGTATATACACACAGATATTATGACAAATGAGTCCAAAGTAGAATTGGTTACTTCTTTCTCTTTATATTATTGTAATATACAGCTATATTATTTGTGATATTTTTGACTTCTCTATTTCCTTTCCTATTGATTCTAGGACTCAGTATTCTTTATGAAATGGCATTTGTGGGGATAGGAAGTACCTTGGAAGAACAAAAAGTAATAACTTTAAATTTTTTTTCAGACCCATCACCTTTGGAAAATGGCTTTAGCTTCAATATCAAAGGATCATTTTTCATAACTGAGATTTTTTCTAAAGTCTCCTTGGCTTTCTTCACTGCTCTTTGATAGAACTTGTGTTTCTAATAGGTCCTTTAGCAATTTTCCATCCATAATATCTTAGAATCTTGGGACTTTGGACCTTAGAATTATAGAATCATTCTCTAACATTTCAATGGATCTGGAATTTCATTGATGTGTGCATTCCTTCCAACAATGGCTCATGTCTTGTTTGGTTCTAGAACTCTATTATATTTTTTAAACCCTCACCTTCCATCTTAGAATCAATACTGTGTTTTGGTTCCAAGGCAGAAGAGTGGTAAGTGCTAGGCAATGGGAGTTAAGGCACTGGCCCAGGGTCACCCTTCTAGGAAGTGTTTGAGGCCAAATTTGAACCCAGGACCTCCTGTCTCTAGGTCTGGCTCTTAATCCACTGAGCCACCCAGCTGCCCCTACTCTATTGTATTTCTTGGATATCTTCTGACCTGCTGTCTACACTACCTGGAGCCATTGTCTCTACTCCTTTCTGGTCTGAGAATGGGACTATGCCTCTGCAGCCACCTTGAGGTTTTAGGACAGTTTAGATTTTATCTTGGTCAGTTCCATGCCTTCCAGTCCCTAAACAGGTATGCCATTGTGTATGTATTGCCCTGACCCCCATTTTGTTTTCGAGCTCTCCTTTATGGATTCCCCATCCCCTTTAGATTATAAGCTTTTTGAGGGCAGAGACAGTCTTGTTTGCTTATATTTGCTTCCCGAGCTCTTAGCCCACTGCCTTGTGCATAGTAAGTATTTAATACCTGTTTTGTCTTCTACCTACCTACTTGTTACATATGTATTTATGTATAATTATGCATACATACTTGTATCTATCACCCATCTCTCTGTCTTTCACACTGTTTGTCTCTCTGTCTTTCACACTGTTTGTCTCTCTGTCTCTCCCTCTGTCTGTCTGTCTGTCTGTCTGTCTGTCTGTCTGTCTGTCTTTCTCTCTTTCTGTCTCTTCCTCTGTCTGTTTCTCACTCTGTTTCTCCTTCTCTCTCCCTCTCTCTCTCTCTGACTCTCTCCCTCTCTCTGTCTCTGTCTCTGCCCCACCCCCATTTCTCCTCCCCTCTCTCCTTTTCTGTTTCTGTCTGCCTATCTCTCACTTTGTCTCTGTCTTTCTCACTGTTTGTCTCTCTGTCTCTCCCTCTGTCTGTTTCTCACTGTCTTTTTCTCCCTCTCTCCCTCTCTCTGTCTCTCTTCCCCTCTCTCTCTGTTTCTGTCTCTGTCTCTCTGTCTCTGTCTCTCTGTATCTCTCTGTCTCTCTGTCTCTGTCTCTCTTCCCTCTCCCCCTCCCTCCCTCCTCTCTCCCTCCCTCCCTCCTCTGCCTTTCTCTTTTTCACTCTGTCTCTCTCTCTCCCTGTCTAATGTCTATCCCCACATCCTGAGTGACACATTTTGATACCTCCCTATGAGATCCCCACAGGCTATATATTGAACATTCAGGGTTATTTCTTTGACTTACCATTATTCCATTGGAGCACACATGTCATCTCTTTGTTATCTCTTTCTCTTGATACAGGATCGACCCATCTCCTTTTTTTATTTTTAAACCCTTACTTTCCATCATAGAATCAATACTGTGTATAGATTCCAAAGCAGAAGAATGGAAAGGGCTAGGCAATGAAGGTCAAGTGACTTGCCCAGGATCACACAGCTAGTAAATGTCTGAGGTCACATTTGAATCCAGGACTCTGGTCTTTAGACCTGGCTCTGAATCCATTGAGCCATCTATCTAGTTGTCCCATCCTGTCTCTTTTTTTGTTCATACATTTCTCTGATAATACCTTGCACAACACATTTCCTACACAATTATTTGTTGCTAATTTGATACATCCAGTTCAAACCAACAATGTTTCTTTACTGCCTTTAGGGGAATAAGTAAGTTCTATTTTTCAAATGATGATACTAATAACAATAACAATAGCAGTTAGCACTTACATAGCCATTTACCTTCCATCTACTAGGCTATTTTGTTGGAGATTGTAGCATACCAGAGCCATATAGTATCATAGGGGCAACCAGGTGGTGCAGTGGATAGAGATCTGGGTCTGGAGTAAGGAAGACTTCTGTCTGCTCCAGTGTCCTCAGTTATAAAATGGAGAGATCGTTATAAAATCATTATGGTACCTCCCTCACAGGATTATTATGAGGCTAAAATGAGATGGTAATTGTAAAGCTCTTAGGATAATGCCTGGCACATAGTAGGTACTATATAAATGTTAGCTATTATTATTGTCATTCATCCACTTGTTTATCCTGTGTAGATAGTTAGGCTGATCCCTTTTGAGGAATTATGAATAGTTTTAGAGCAGCTACAATATTCTCAGGATTAATAATAATAAATAATTAATGATTAATCATGCTTTCTAAGCCTTAAAGCACTACATAGTGTGACAATTAATTATTGTCAATTTAAAACATTAAATTCATAATTAACCATTAATGTAATTATATAGTACATTAAGGCTTAGAAAGCATTTTACACATGCTATCTCAACTTTATAATTCCACAAATTAAGTACTAATATTATTTTCACTTTACAGGTGATAAAACTGAGTCTGAGAGAGGGTAAGTGATGATTGGTGGTATAGAGATGTGCATAGTTGTCTACTAAGGAGTTGACTGGTTTCAGTTCCTAGAAAAATCTTTTTAGTTAGGTGACTGAGGGGGTAGAGAATCAGTCCTAGAGATGGGAGATCCTGGATTCAAATACTACCTTAGATACTTCCTATCTGTGTGACCCTGGGCTAGTCACTTTACCTCCATTGCCTAACCCTTACCGCCCTTCTGTCTTGGAATGAATACAAAGTATTGATTCTAAGAAGGAAGGTAAAGATTGAAAAAGAATTCTCATCTTGGAGTCTCTTGAATGTCAAGAAGATCTCAGAGATTTAATAGCCAACTGACCTTCTACAAGTCATTTTACCTTTTGGGGACTATAAAATGGGGGAGATGGATTTTATGGCCCTCTCAAGCTCCTTCTATCTCTAATGATTTGTTCAGGGTCCTATAACCAATAAGTATCTGAGACAGGATTCAAACTCAGGTCTTTCTGACTTAGGCCCAATGCTTTATTTTCTGTGCCATCTGGTTCTCTCTTACAAGACAATGCCATATACAATCATGAGCATCTGGAATAGCAGTTCATCTAGAAAGAATTACTTTTCCAGTTGGATTCTGAAACGAGCATCCTATATGACCCAAACAAACACCTTTGGCAAGTATGTATCATCTTGTTCTATGCCTGCTTTGATATCAATAATCAGAAGTCCATCCAATCAAATAATTAATACGCATTTAATATCTCCTATTGTCTGCTACTCACTGTGCTAGTTGTTGTTCAGTTGATTCAGACACGGCTGACTCATTGTGACCTAATTTTTTTTTTTTGACCACTAGAGTGGTTTGCTATTTTCTTCTCCAGCTCATTTTACAGATGGAGAAACGGAGGCAAATAAGACTAAATGACAAGTCCAAGGTCACACAGTTAGTAAGTGTTTGATTTCAGATTTGAACTCAGGCCCTCCTGACTTTATGTCTGGTTCTCTATCCACTGTGCATCTACCTGCCTAAACACATACATATGTATAACACACACATGCATACACATATACATCTATAATAAAAGTTTTATATACAACGTAGATTGGGAGGGAGGATATTGGTGACTCGGGGAAGTCTGAAGAGGCTTCCTGCTAGAGATGGTGCTTAAGCTGCATCATAATTAAGAAGAGGGAGATTCTATGAGATGTCAGTGAGGAGCAGGTACATGCCAGGCATGGGGGACAGTCAGTGAAAAAGCACAAAGAGAGGGGATAGTGTGTCCTGTATGAGGAAGAGAGAGAAGGTCAATTGGGTTCTATTTCAGAGCCCCAGAGCTGGAATAAGTACTATGGGACTGGAAGGGCTTTAAAAGCTGAAGAGAGGAGCTCCTATTTTATCCAAAAGGCAATAGGGAGCCATTGGGGTTGCCTGAGTAGGGGAGTGTTGTGGTTAGATCTATCTACACTTAAGGCAAATCACTCTGACAGCAATGTGGAGGATAGGTCAAATAACATCACTTTGGTTGTTGAGAACAGCAAGGAATCGTGTATGAACTGAAGATATGTAGAAGAGAAATGCTATTGGAGAAGAGCTTTAAAAGCTGTTTTGGAACAATAAGCATTGTGCCATCTTGCATCCTTCAGTCAATCGTGCTTGCTACAGGGGATCATTTACTAAAGACCCCCCCCCATTTCATTCCAGCTCCTGTTTCTCCATTAAGGATGCCCTTGATAAGTATATAAAATATTTCCCTAAAGATATTATAGAGATGAGAAGGTAGGCACAGGAAATGGTAGTTATTGATGCTTTCTCTATTGCTTTTTTTTCTTTTTTTGGTAGGGATGACATCTATGATTTCTCTCTCAAATTTGTTCTTTTCTTTTCTTCAACCTTTGGGAGGAGAGGAGGGAGTAAACATTTCTATAGCACCTACTATGTGCCAGGCACTACATGAAGTACTTTATAAATATTATCTCATTTAATTGTCACAACTACCCTGAGAGGGAAATGAAAATCAGCTAGATGGTTCAGTGGATCAAGAGCCAGATTTAAGACAAGGGGTGCTGGGTTCTAACAGCTGAATGGCCCTGAGCAAGTCACTGAACCCCCATTGCCTAGCCCTTACTGCTTTTCTGCCTGGGATCAATACAGCATTGACTGGAAGACAGAAGGTAAGTTTAAAAAAAAGGAAATCAATCCCTTGACACCTACTCAATTTTTGCCATCTCTAGCTTGGATCTGCAATGCATGTAGTGTTTGGTCTGGCTTTCCCCCATCATTATTTTTAGAGTAATTTCTATTTCTTTATGAGCAATGGGGACAGATGTTAGAGTCCAAGTGTATCAGCTCCACTATCACTGATGGATGGAGAAAAGACTGCAAAAGAATCTGTTGTTCAAACCCTTACCTTCCATCCTAGAATCAATACTGTGTATTGGTTCTAGGATGGGAAGAAGAGTAGTAAGGGCTAGGCAATGGGGGTCAAGTGACTTGCCTAGGATCACATAGTTAGGAAGTGTTTGAGGCCAGATTTGAACCCAGGACCTCCTGCCTCTAGACTCGGCTCTCAATCCACTGAGCCACGCAGCTGCCCCTAAGAATCTTTTTTTTTTTTTAACTCTTACCTTCCATCTTGGAATCAATACTATGTATTGGTTCCAAGGCAGAAGAGTGATAAGAGCTAGGCAATGGGGCTTAAGTGACTTGCCCAGAGTCACACAGCTAGGAAGTATCTGAGGCCAGATTTGAACCTAGGACCTCCCATCTCTAGGCCTGGCTCACTATCCATTGAGCTACCCAGCTGCCCCCTAAAGAATATTTTTCAACAATAGGTCTTTACTGTTTTCTATTTTAGAGTTCTAGAAGCAGCGCCCCCCCCAATTTTAGAATCATGAAATATTTGAATGATAGAACTTGAATTTGGTTATTATCTCATTTATCATGATGCTCAATGATGGAATCTTTTATAATACAGACAGCCACGATGCCTCTGATTTAGCATTGACAGTGATGGGAAATATGTTTTAGGGCAACCAGCTTCATTATTTGTCCTTATTGTTAGAAAATTCTATCTGCCATTGATATACTATCTATGCTAGGAGCTTGTTTCAGTGAATAGAATGCTGGACTTGGATTTGTGAAGACCTGAATTCATATCCTGCCTCAGATTCTAACTTAGCTGGGTGACCTTAGGCAAGTCATTTAACTTCCCTGGGCCTCAGGATCTTTATCTGGAACACGAGGCAGATGGACTGTGCCTCTAAGGTCCCTTCTGGCTCTGAATCTATGATCTGATGGCTTGTGAGATTCCAGGGAGATGGAAATTTATCATCTTCACAAAATTTATAAACATTTAATGCACCGAGCAAGTCTAAGCCTAGAGAATCTCCTTGGGGAATACTGACTCTCTTTTTCTAATGACACAGATTTGCAACAGAATTCTAGGCTATCAGAGTGAGAAGGGAATGTGCAACAAAGAATGTTAAAACATAGAACACTAAAGCTTAAAGGGACCCGAGAGATCAAACATCCTTTTCATTTTATAGAGAGGGAAGTTGAGATCCATAGAGAAGTCAATTACCCAAGGTCATCCAGTCAATGAGTGGCAAGGAGGGGAAGGAACCAGGTCTTATATGCTCTTTAATCCACTGCACTTCCCAGTGAGTTATAATTAGTTATGTTGAGGAAAGAATCGCATTAGTAAATAAATAAACATTTATGAAGCCCCTACTATGTGCCAGGCACTACGTTAAGCACTATAGTGATAGAGAACTGAAGAAACGTCTAATTGTAGTAGCCAGACTAAGGGCAAATATTGAAAAAGAGAGGAAAATCTCTGGGCAGGAAGCAGGCGGCAGAGACCTTCCAGGTCTCAGGCTTTCCACAATTACCCAGGTTTTTCTAAATATTTTTTTTTCAAAAACTGATTGGACTGTCATGTCTCCACTTGACATGGCAGAATATGATTATGGGTGTGCTTAAGAGCCAGATTCTGGATGTGTCAGGGAAGTAGAGGGTTTGACGAGAGTACTAATTATGGGCTCAATTTCTTGGTGAGCTTAAATATAACACATCTAGCCAAGTGACAAGGATTTATTATAAGCTCTGTTTTTAATTGCTGTGCAACTAGCAATATCTGGCTTGTTATGCAAATTTTTAGAAAAGCCCACAGATTTCTGGACTTCAGAGGCAATTTCAAGATAAAATAAAAGTATATTTGTATAGATACATACGTATATTTGTACACAAGTGTGGACACACGTATACACGTACACATGTGTATGCCATGGGAAGCACAAGTGTGCTTTCCTGTTTCTTAAAATGGTATCATATCTCAGCCTTTTCCTCTGTCATCTCCTCCCCTAACAATAAAGTTGTCTCACTCTCTGATACTTAATTGCTATCAACAGCACCATAATCCTTCCAGTCACTAGAGCCAAGCTTGAGATATGGGTTCAGATCCCACTTCTGACCCTGCCTTAGTGACTGGAGGCAAGTCACTTATTCTTTCTAGACTCAGTTTCTTCATCTGTAAAATGAGGGGGACTAGAGGGACTAGATACCCGCTGAAGTCCCTTGGACATTTGATCTATGATCCCATTAGCTCAGAGTCTTCCTTCTCTCTATATTTTAAGAGTTTTTGAGCCTTATCTCATTCTTCCATGATGCATCTGTTCCCTTCTCTCTATTTTTGTGGCGCCTACTTCAGTCCAAGTCCTTATCATCTAGGGACCAGCTGATTATAATAGAATTGGTCACTTGCCTCTCCTATCCATTTTGCTCATGCTGTCACAGTAATCTTCCTAATGCCCAAGTCTGAAGACAATAACCAGAGCAAAGTAACTTACATTTTTACTGTTCTTTAGGGATCTAATTCCCATTTTTACCTTCAAACTTGTTTTAAATAAATTAGACGGGAGTTTTTTTTTTTTAAACTCTTACCTTCTGTCTTAGAATCACTACTGTGTATTGGTTCCAAGGCAGAAGAGTGGTAAGGGCTAGGCAATGGGGGTTAAGTGACTTGCCTAGAGTCACATAGCTGGGAAGTATCAGAGGCCAGATTTGAACCCAGGACCATCCATCTCTAGACCTGGCTCTCGTTCTATTGATCTGCCTAACTACTAATGATAGGAGTTATTTTAATTACATATCCTATCTTTTCTCAATTTTAATCTTCTCATATTATATTAATTTTGTTCTTTTTTCCTAACAAGTCAGTTTTCTGATAGTACATAGTTATCTGAATCAGTAATGGCCTTCCAGTCCTGCCTCTGTGACTTTGAGAAAGTCATCTAAGCTCTGGCAGTTGGTTTTCTCACATGTAAAATGAGAAGGATTAAGTGGGCCACTATGAACTTTTCTGGCTTTAAATCTATGATCCTGTGACTCTGGCATGAGGTTTCCATTCTGCAGATAGGAAAACTGAGGGCTGGAGAGATTTAGTGATTGATTTCCCTGGGCCACACACTAGGTCAGCTTCGGGCTTGAATAAAAGTTCAGGTTATTGATTCTGAGACCACTTTTCCTCCCACAAAACCACAGAGTTTCTGTGTCCCCCTCCTTCTCACAAGATTTCATGCCTCATAGCTTGGAAGCTCCTTAGCCAAGAAATCAAGGCTCTATATGCTCTGGCTTCACATCCTATACATCCCCTCTCATAATTTTCTGTTCTAGAGAAGCCAGATTCCCCCCTGTGCTTAGTGTACACTCTTCCTTTCTTCCTTAGTTTACATTGTTCTATCCCTCTGGAAACATCCCCTAGCCCCTACTGAAATTCTGTCCATTTTCCAGGTCCTGTCTCAGGGACCTTCTCTGATGCTTTCAGATAGATGAGATCACTTCTTCATCTAATGTCAGAGACCTCTTTGGAACTGATCAGGTTTACATGAATATTTTTGTTAACCATGTATGTGATTTTAGTTCCTGACCAATTGTAAGAACTCTGACAGCAGGGATCCATTTTATCTGTCCTTATACTTTGCTTCCCCTCCTTCCTCAACCCAGCAGTAAGTACTGTACATGGCAAATAGTAGGTGTTAACTAAGTGGTTATGGAAGGAAGGAAGAAAAGAATGAAGGGAATGGAGATACCAAGAAAGGAAGGAGGAAAGAAAGAAAAGAAGGAATGAAAGGAGGAACAAAGGAAGGAAGGAAGGACTGAAAATGGAAGGAAGGAAGTTGAGAAAGAAGGAAAGAAGGATAGAAAGAAAGAAAGGATGAAGGAAAGAAAGAAAGAAGGAAGGAATGAATAAAACAGGAAGGAAGGAAGTTGAGAAGAAAGGAAAGAAGGAAAGAAGAAAGAAAGGAAGGACTAAAGGAAGGAAGCAACAAAGGACGGAAGCAACAAAGGAAGGAAGAAAGAAGTCTAGAAGAAAGTGGGGAAGGAAGAAGGGAAGAAAGAAAGAAAGGAAGGAAGGAACAAAGGAAGGAAGAAAGAAGTCTGGAAGAAAGTGGGGAAGGAAGAAGGGAAGAAAGAAAGAAAGGAAGGAAGGAAAGAAGGAAGAAAGGAAAGAAGGAAGGAAATCTAGGGATCAGTTCTACATAGGGCAGCTAGATGATACAGTAGAGAAATTGCTGGATCTAGAGTTAAGAAGGTATCTTCTTAAGTTCAAATCTGACTTTGGACACTTACTAGTTTGGTGACCCTGGGCAAGTCACCTGTTTGCCCCAGTTCCTTATCTATAAAATGAGCTGGAGAAGGAAATTGCAAACCTCTTAAATATTTTTGTCAAGAAAATCCCTGAATGCCGTCATGAAGAGTCAAATATTACTGAAATATATGAACATTAATTCTGAATTTGAAGTTCAAAAGGGAAGAAAATATCTAAGGGCAGTAGTCTGATAACAATAATAATAACAGATCACATTTTTATAGCCCTTTAAGGTTACAGAATACTCTTCTTAAAACAACCCTATGCCATAGTTAGTGAAATTATTATTCTTAGTCCCATTTTATGAGTGAGAATACTAAGGCTCAGTAAGATTATGGGACAAGCTCAATGTTACATGGTCAGTAAATCATAAACGTGAGACTTGAATCTAGGTCTTCAGATACTAAAACCTATGTGTCAAGTACTTTTCAAACCTTGTAACAATACATACATTCCATTTTCTTATTAACGTGATTATTGTTGTGTTCATTCTGACTTCCTTGTACTAGACCAGACTCTGGATGGATTATTGGAACTCCATCCATCCATCCATCCATCCATGCACCAAGAGATCTTGAACCTCATTTGCAATCCAAGGTGATATTGACACAGTAAAATTCAGTGCGCAGCGAAGCAGCCTACAAGCAAGACCATGTAGACAATTGAAAGAATTGAGGCTGCCTCCAATTTGTTTTTCTCATTAACAGAAGTTTGGAGCTTATTTAGGTAAATGCTTTCCTCAGCTCTTCCCTGGACCCTGCTCCACTTCATTACCCAGTGATTTTCCTAAGCATTATGGGACCAATTTCTGTGTGTTGGGCCACATCCAGAAATTGAGAATGGAGAGACGAAGCCTTTCTGGTCAACACTCCTTTCAGCCTTCCATTTTTTATGTTTTAAAATTTACTTATTTGGTTGTTTGCTTATTCCATCAAAATTCCCACGTATGTTCCCCCTTCCTCCCTGCTCACACTACAGAAGGCATCATTTGACAAAAAGCCATATAAAATATATAAAACTACATCTTGCTTGTTTCTATTTATCGGTTCTTTCCTCGGAGGTGGACACATATAACCATCTTCAAATTCTTTCTGTTTCTGTATATGTTTTGTTGGTTCTGCTCTTTTCACTTTTCATAATTTCATGTAGGCTTTTATGTGGTTTTTGACAACTAACTTGCTCATCGTTTCTTATGACACAGCAGTATTCTGTCACAACCAAATGCCACAATTTCTTTAGCCATTCCTCCACGGATGGGCATCCCCTCAGTTTCCAGTTCTTTGCCACTGCAAAGAGAGCCATTATGAATCTTTTAGAAAACATGGATTCTTTCTCTTTTACCCTGATCACCTAGGAAATAATAGTTATCTTTCATTTTTGAGAAGCCTTGAATTTTTTTCCATGCAAAGAGCAACAATTTGGGGTGGAGGTCATGGAAACCATTGAAAAAAAGGGGCTTCTCTGAGAAGCTCAGAGAGGAAATTGTAGAAAGAAAGAAGAAACCCTGAGTGGTGATGGAGGAAGCCCGGATTGAGAGTCAGTTGATAAGTTTTCGATTTCTCTCTCTTAGATTAATGCTTTGAGGAATGAAGTTTCTCCTTATCACTCTTATATTTAACAAGTTTGTATATTTTTTAAACCTTTACCTTCTGCCTTAGAATTGATACCAAGTATCAGTTCCAAATTACAATAATGGTAAGATCTAGGTAATTGGAGTTAAGTGACTTATCCAGGATCACACAATCAGGAAGTATCTGAAGTCAGATTTGAACCCAGACCTCCCAACTTCAGGCCTGGCTCTCTATCCACTGACCCACTTAGCTGTCTCTTTGAATTTTTTCATTTACTTTATTCTGTATAGAAGCATACATGTTCTTATCTTCCCCATTAGAATGTGTGAACTTTTCACAAGTAGGGATTATTGTCCTCTTTCTATTTGTATCCATAGTGTCTAGTACTGTTCGTGGCGCAGAGTTGGTGCTTAATAAATGCAAATTGATTAATGAATTGATTTCTGTGACCTTGAGCACAGAATTCACTTTTCAGGGCATCTGAAATGTCTCTTTTAAAGGAGAAGGGATGGATTAGAGGAGCTATAAATATCTCTTTCTTCCATCTCTGACATCTCTCCCAGTTAACGTTTTATGTTATATGTCCCTTTCAGCTCTAACATTTAATGCTGCATGTCCAGAGTTTGGTCTTCTATTGTCTCCTGGATCTAAAATTCGATAGCTTTATCTAGAGCATGAAGCTATTGAGGGGTTTCCCCGCTCTTACTCTAATCATGCGATGGAAGCCACCGACACTCATAAGCAGTGCAAACGCAAGTTATCCCGTGACCCTCCTCAAATCACCTCCATTTGCTGTTGCCAAAACTCCCTTCCTGAGAGTCAGAAGAAAAAGGTATGCAGAGACCAATGAGGAGGTGATGGGTCTGAATCAAGATGGCAGCTATCTGAGTAGAGAGAATGGGACTAAAGTGAAATAAGTCAAACGCATGTGACTTGACTACTGATTGGACTTGAGGGATGAGGGGAAGAATGGAACTGAGGATGACTCCATGGATATAAACACAGGTAACTGGAAGAATGGCATTTCCCAAATTTCAAACATCCCCAAAAGAGTGAGATGATTTATCCACCAGGTGTGTCTTGGAGTCAGTTCAAAACAACCATTGTTATATTTTCAATGTGAGGATGTACACTTAGAAATCTATAAACTGGGGGGCAGCTGGGTGACTCAGTGGATTGAGAGTCAGGCCCAGAGACTGGAAGTCCTTTGTTCAAATCTGACTTCAGACACTTCTCAACTGTGTGACCCTGGGCAAGTCACTTGACCCCCATTGCCTAGCCCTTACCGCTCTTCTGCCTTGGAACCAATACACAGTATTGATACTAAGATGGAAGGTAAGGGTTTAAAAAAAATAAATCTGTAAATGACGAATCAGGGTTTGATTTACTGCTTTATTGATTTCCTAAACTTTAAAAAGTGATGAGGGAATGTTAATTATTTAAATTAAGTTTAAAAGTATGTCCTGGGGGTGGCTAGGTGACACAGTGGATAGAGTACCAAAGCCTGGAGATGGGAGGTCCTGGGTTCAAATTTGGTCACTTAGCTGTGTGACCCTGGGCTAATCATCTAACCCCAATTCCCTAGCCTTTACTGTTCTTCGGCTTTAGACATGATACTTAGTATTTATTCTAAGAGAGAAATTAAGAGTTTAAAAAAACAGATTATGCCTACCTACATTTTTTTGCCCAGAATTTTAAACATTCACCAGCATGTTGTTCATTATTCATTTTTGAAGAGAACCAATGATGTCATGAGTTTGACATTTTGGCTTGAAAGTAAATTGGATTTAAGTGAGACAGAGTGGCACAAAGTCAATGTCACTCTCTCATCAAAGTCCAGTGTCAAGACAAAATCACGATGACAGTGACGGCCCGGGATGTAGTGGGCGACCTTGGCATCTTGGGTATCTGATCAAGCTCTAAGTGATTGGTCACACCTGCTTCAGGCACCTTCATGGCTATTGGAACAAATTGTTCTCATCTGCCCATTCTGCTGGGGAAAGTCTTCAGCATACCACTGTCAATAGGCATGAAAGGTAGGATTTGAACTCATGTCTCTCCTGACTTTGAGTCCACTACTATCTGCTGGGTCATCAGCTGCCTCTAAAAGTTCCTTTTAGTTTTGCCTCTGATTCATATTGGCTGTGTGACTCTAGGCAGTTTTCTAATAGTATAAACTATAGAGAAGGTGGGGAAATGCATCAGTAGAGAGAGCTTTCTCCCCTGAGTGCTCCTCATACTATAGAAATCACTGACCTCATTCCTATTCCCTATTTCCTTTTCCTAACACTAAACCCAGATCTGTCTGACCTATGTAGTTGCTGGTACAATGGATAGAGTACTGGATTTGGAGTCAGAAAGATCTGAATTCATTTCTGACCTTAGACACTTACTAGCTGTGTGACCCTGGGCAAGTCACTTAACCTCTGTCTGCTTCAGTTTCTTCATCAGGGAATGGAGGTAATAATAAGACTTACCTTGAAGGCTTTTTGTGAGGATACAATTATACATTATTTATAAAGAGCTTTACAAACTTCAGAGTGCTAGTTATTATTATTCTCTGCCACAGCCACCCATTTCTTCTAGTTAAGTTCTCGGTAGCCTAAACAGAATGCTATTTTATTTTATTTTTGAAAAGTCCTTATATTTTGTCTTAGTATCAGTACTAAGACAAGGGCGAGACACTTGGGATTAAGTGACTTGCTTCAGGTCACACATTTAGGAAGTGTCTGAAGTCAGACTTGAACCCAGGATCTGCTTTCAATCCACTGAGCCACCCAGCTGTCCCATAAAGATGATCCATTACAACTGAGTCTTTTAGGAGGTGAACCAGGAATTTTCTGAACCCGCGTCAGATCCTTTATCCATTGAGCCACTGACCTGAGTTCTATGTGTTCTTTAAGGAGGAGGAAGTACAGAATTTACAGTCAGTAGTAAGGCAGTGAAGTGGCACCATAAATTAAGAGTGCTAGACCTGGAGTCAGGAAGACCAGAGTTCAAATCCAGCCTCAGACATTTACTAGATGTGTGATCCTGGGCAAGTCCTTTAATTTTGTTCTTCCCCTGTTTCCTCATATGTAAAATAGGAATAATAATAGTTTCCACTTCCCTGGGTTATTGTGAGGTTCAAATGATATAATATTTGTAAAGTGCTTTGTAGATGTGAGTTGGTAGTCTTAGTGGTAATAGGCTGATCCCTATGATAGAAAATGTCTGGGATTGCTTTGGGGCAATATCTCATTCTCCAGCATCTCCCCATGAGAAGAGGACACAGACAATTCTATTAGGTCCGAGAGGGATTTTAGAACTCTTCTGCTCTAGCCTGTTCAGGTTACAGAGAGGGGAAATAAATGATTCCAGATCTTATAGTTTACTTGTGGCAAAGTTGGAACTCGAATACCTTTAAAATGATATGATCTCCAAGTTGGAAAGTTTAAGTGCCAGAAGGTGAAGGGAAGTGACTTCCTCAAGATCATACAGTTAATTTTCTGGGTCCTATCAACTTTCCTGTTAAATCAATCCACAAATTAAATGAAATTAAAACTCTTTTAGTTTCTGAAAATCCAGAAAAGGGAAGGAAGGGCTTATGGCAGGGATGTTTAGGTGGATGTGTAACAGAGATTACCCAGCAGTCTTAGGAATCTCAGGTCAAAAAAAGAAAAAAAAGGGGGGGTGGTGGAGCAACTGGGTGACTCAGTGGATTGAGAGACAGGCCCAGAGATGGAAGGTCCTGGGTTCAATTTTGGCCTCAGACATTTCCTAGCTGTGTGGCCCTTGAAAAATCACTGAACCCTCATTGCCTATCCCTAATGATTCTTCTTCCTTAGAACCAATATTGACTATTGATTTTAAGACAGAAAGAAAGAGTTAGAAAGAAAGAAAGAAAAGTACTTTCTGGTGCTCTCATCTCTCTCTCTAAAATCTTACCAAGTTGTTATGGGAAAACACTTTGTAACTTTTAAAGTGTGGTGCCCAGAATGCCAGACCTGGAATCAGGAGGATTCAGCTTCCAGAATTCAAATTTGATTTTAGATACTTACTAGCTGTGTGACCTTGGGCAAGTCATTCAACATTTTTGCCTCAGTTTCCTCATCTGTCAAATGAGCTGGAGAAGGACATGCCAATCTTCTCAAATATCTACACCAAGAAAACCCCAAATTAAGTCACAAGGAGTTGGATACAAATGAAAACCACAAAACAATAAGAAAGATATGACAGCTGTCATTTGCCTCCAATTCTACTCAAAGAATTTGGAAAGGGGTGAAGAATGTCTGTCTTGGCTTTAGTTTCTTCATCTATTAAATAAAAAGGGTTGGACTAGATGGCCAATGAGTTTCTTTCCAACTCTAGAGCTGTTATCTAGGAACTATATTTCTTAAAATAAATATTTAATTACTCTGGAAAAAATACAATAGACATGTTTCCAGGCCAAACCAAATAGAGACTATCTGACTGTTCCCCTGCAAATTTCCCTGCCAGTGTTTAGAATGCAATTGGATAAAACTGTAAGAATCCTCAACCTGCTCTAATAAACTTTCCCATGAAGTGTTCAAGTCATTTGAAACAATACAAAGCCCAATTAGACATCTGTTCCCAAGTTCCTTGACTTCATTAAACACTGTGGGATTAAAAACTTGTAGAAATTAATCAATGTACTATAATCCTAAAAATTCTAAGATGAGCCCTTGAGGAACTGATGTGATCCTGGCTTTTTAATTAGTGGGACTCCAGAGATTCATCGTTCTATAATGTAAGTCATGTGTTTATGAATGACTATCATTCTTGAAAGAGGGACCTTAGCTATCATTATCCTCATTGGAAGTGGATAGTAAAAAAACTGTAATGAATGCCCTGGCTTGTCTTCATTAATATAGTCCTAACAAGTACCTATTTCTTTAATATATGAATTAACTCATTCAGGGTTTTGCATGGAACAATGGAAAGGACCTGAGTCTTTAAAAAAAAGAGCTGAATAGAAATTTCAGTTCTGTCCCTAATTGGTTGTGTGACCTTATTCAAATCACTTTCAACATTTTGGGGTCTCAATTTCCCCAGCCATAAGGAGAAGGGATTGCACTAGATCAGTGATGGTAAAGCCATGGCACATGTGCCAAAAAGGGCACACAGAGCCCTCTCTGTGGGCACACCTGCAATTCCCACCAGAGTTTGTTACTAGAAAGTCAGAGGTATTTGGGGAAGAGTGCCCTCTCCATGAGTCTAACATTTCTCACATCACTTGCCTCTCTGCCAAGCAGACCAATGGAAGCACTTCCTACTTGTAAGAATTAAAATGAATATTTCTACCCACATATATATGTGTACATATATATATTATAAAGTTTATTGGAAGGGTAGACAATGTTCCCATAAGTAACCTGACCATGTGGTGCCTAGCCTGCCAGTCTCTTCCTCATTCCTTCCCTTATCTTCCTCTTCTGTCCCTTCTTGATTCCCCCTTTCAATTCACCTGTGGTTCTCTCATGGTTCCCCCCAATTCTGCCCCAAACCTTAACTTTTATTGATGTACAGAACATACACAGAAGGTACACCAAATCAACCCTGGCACAGCTGTGGTATGTCAGGAATGTTTGATAGACAGGTAAAGTTACTCAGGAGGGGGAGGGGATGAGCTTCCTTGACACATCCCTCCCCTGTCAGGGATGGGAAGAGTGGACACAGCACTTGGTCTGGGGGATGGGGTGGGGGTGAAGCCCAGCACTCTGTCTCTAAAAGGTTCACCATCACTGCACTAGACAATCTCATTTTCTTTTTATCTCTGACATTCTATCTTCATCTTAAAAAAAAAAAAAAACAACCTCCCCCCCCAAAATAACCCCTTACCTTCTTTCTGAGAACTGATAACATGTTTTTATTCTAAGCAGGATCACTATAATGGACAGTCTGTTGGTGTTAAATTGGGGTTAAGTTGCCCAAGTTAATTTAAGGTTTGCCAAGCTGCCTCACATATATCATTTAATTTGATCCTTATGAAAATACAGGGAGGTAGGTCTTATTATTATTCTCATTTTTAAGATGAGGAAATTGAGGTAGACAACAATAGCACCTACTTTCCAGCATTGTCATGAGGATCAAATGAGATCACCTTCCAGAATAAATTCATCATTTTTAATCTTATCACCGTGCTAAAAACTGAAGTCTTGGATATCATCCTTCTCGGCATCCTCACCCTTCTGATTGGAGGACTAGAGGATGGAATATATATTTTTATTTCTTCACTTCTGCTTTAGAATTAATATTATGCATTGATTCTAAGGTAGAAGTCAGGAAGCACTGAGTTCAGATGCAGCCTCAGATACTTACTAGCTGTGTGACTCTGGATAAATCACTTAAACCTGTCTGCCTCAGTTTCCTCATGTTTAAAATGAGCTGGAGGAGGAAATGACAAACCAATATAGAAAAAGAAACTTATGCAGATAGAGGTTAAATGACTTGCCTGAGTGTTTACTAATAAATAACTGGGGCAGAATTTGAACTTAAGTCCTCTAAACTTTCTCTCTGTCTCTGTCTCTGTCTCTCTGTCTCTCTGTCTCTGTCTCTCTCTCACTCTCTCTGTCTCTTTATCTCTACCTCTTCCTCTGTATATGTCTGTCTCTTTGTGTCTGTCTGTCTCTGTCTATCTTTCTGACTGTCTCTCTGCCTGCCTGTCTGTCTCTTCTCTGTCTTACTCTCTTACTCTCTTTCTCATTCTCACTCTCACTCTCTCTGACTCTTTCTATCTCTACCTCTGTCTATCTGTCTATCTGTCTGTCTGTATCTCTCCTCAATACAAGGTAGATGGGATGGCATTCTCATCCCCATTTCTCAGATAAGGAACCTGGCACTCAGTAACAGGAAGTGATTTGTTCATGGTCACAAATCTAGTAAATGATGCATCAGGAACCTCAGGACCTCTGATCTGAGGTCTGGTGCTATTTGTGCTTTTAAATGGTTCCATAGGCTCATAGATTTAGAGCTAGAAGGAACCTTAGAGATCATTAAGTTCAATACCTTCATTTCAGTGTTGAAAGCAATGAGAACCTGAGGGGAAAAGTGATTTGTCCAAGGTCATACAGGTAATAAAAGCAATAGGTATCTGTGATAGGATTCAAACTCAAGTCTTCTTCCTTTTTTTTTTTTCAAATCCTTACCTTCTGTCTTAGAATCAATCTGTATTCTAAGGCAGAAGGGTGGTAAAGGCTAAGAAATGGCAGTTAAGTGACTTGCCCAGGGTCACACAGCTAGGACGTGTCTGAGGTCACATTTGAACCTAGGACCTCCAGTCTCTAGGCTTGGGTCGTAAACCCCTGAGCCACCTGGCTGCCCCCTGAATTCATGTCTTCTTGACTCCTAGTCTAATAGCCTATTCACTGTGTTAATGCTGCCTCTAGTAAGTGACTGTGGGTCTGGGCTTGAATCCTGTCTTTGCCACCTAATAACTGTGGGGTCTTGCTCAAATGAACCCTTTCTGTGGTTGTTTCCTTCCCTGGCAAATGAATGTGGAGGTTACCTCTAAAGGCCTTTCTGGCACTAACACCCTCCTCAGCTCTTGGTGCCTTGCTATTGCCTCCAGGATAAAGTCCATCCTTAGGATGGTACTTGAAGACCTCTTGGAATTGGACCACATTTGACCTCTCCGCCCTTACGTCTCATCACTCTTCTATCCAGCCATATTGGTCCCTTCGCTAGCTTGGACACGGAGCTGGCCTTTCCCTGACTTTGTTCTCACCGGTTCACCACTTCCTCTTCCTCAGGGCCAATCAGAATCACTCTCATCCTTCAAACATGGCTCCAGTTGCCCTCCTTGCCTTGTGAATTCTGTTTTTTCATCCTCCAGTCCACCTTCATGTCTCTCTGTTCTGATTGCCTGCAGCTCCATTGATGTAACTTGCTTTACATGCTTCATCCCCTGCCTGGTGATATTGATTCTATTGTTTTCTGAACTTTCTTCTAAAGTTTTTATGGCTATTTGACATTTCATACTGGTATTGTGGAAAGAGTGCTGGCGGTCAGAAAACTTAGCTTGCGGTCCCAGAACTGCTCTTGAGTCTTACTGGTTGTGTGACCCTGGGCAAGTGCTTTTTCTCTTCTCCAATATTCCTCCAGACCCTTCCCTCCCACAATTCCTTCTCTTTTTTCTCAAATGAGAAGATTGGACTAGATAGAGCCATAACTAGTCCTGGGCAAATGGATCTTTGCCTCAGAGCCCTGACAGCAGTGACAGAAGAGGAATCAGGCTTTCTCCTCGAGTGCCTGTAATCCTCTGGTAACTGCTGGCCCTGTGCCTTGACTTTCAATCCAGTGGCAGAGCATAATGCAAAAGCTCCTGGCTATCAACCCCAGGGTTCCATCCCTGTGGTGTGCTATCCTGGGACTTTGCCCTGTATTAGTGAGAACTACAATCTCCGAAGGATGTGCATTGATAGAGGTGTCCTCTGAGCTAATGGCCCCTCTCCTTCCCCCACTCCCTGGCTTATATTTTGCCCCCAGTGCAATTAGGGCTAATCATGAGCCCAGGTGATCTCCCAGGTCCCTTCCAGCCCCACCGTTCTAATATGATTTCATTTCACAATACAGGATCCTCTTCCCTTCCTTTTCTCCCCTCGAGGAAGTGACTGTGTGTAACTGACCTACTTAGTGTCTCTCTCTGATTACTAATAGAGCATGAGATTGCCCCTGTTATGTAGTTATGAATAGCACCCTAGGAATAATGGATTAGAATACATCATCATTTTGGCCTTTCAAACAAACATTCTGTTTTTCTTTCACTCTGGTGGTAGGCTGAGAAATGTGTGGCTGACTTAATTCCCAGAATCCCAGAAGTTATGGTAATCTTTCCCCTCCTGTTCTTTCTCAGGATTGCAATTAAACTTATTCTGCTTGGTTCCAGGGGATAAAATGCGGCATCTTATATGGAAACAAACAAACAAATAAATAAATAAATGTTTTTACTTTCTGACAATGAGAGTCTACCCATAGTGAAATTATGTGTTTTGTAAGGTAGTGAGTTCCCTGCCATGGAAGATATTTAAGTAGATGCTTAATGAACACTTGTCAGGGATCTCGGCATTATTTCTGTTTCAAGTAGGATAGATTAGACATTTGATAAGGTCCCATTCAATTTTGAGAGTCAATGTCTCTGTGATTCTATGATTCTAAGACTGGGGTTCCTCTTTTCCAACAGATTGCTATAGAGAAATAGCTCTCGAGGCCTTGCACACCAATCAACACAGACACCTTTGAGTAGGGAACTTCTAGAATCTGAGATCAGCTTAGCCAATCTCCTCATTTCACAGATGAAGGAAATGAATTACCCAGAAAGGAGAGGGCACTTTCCAAAGGTCACACCAGATCATGAAGAGAGGTGGAGTTAAATCTTTGGGCAGAGTGATAGTCTTAGATAGAATTCCTTTTTTTTCCCCTGAGCTATCCCCTTCTAAATTCACTGTCACCAATGGATCTTGGATGCAAGGTCTCCTCAAGGGCCAGCCTTCTCAGCGAGAATAGCTTTTCATGGTCAGCTTTTATTGTGGGCATGGAATGTTCTTGGCAATTGGCAAACAAGTGCTCAACATGCTGTGGAGCAGGAAGTCAGTGAAAATGTACAAGAGTCAAGTCCCTGGTTCTAGTCCCAGTTCTGCCCTTGAATAGCTATGGATGGTTGGGGTTAATCATTTGTCGTCTTATGTCTCAATGTATTCATTAATTAAAAAAGTATCTTAGGGACACATGGAATGGGTGTTGAAGGACCTCCTTGCTTTATTCTTTACTTGGCTTACTTACATAAATCTTCAGAGTCTCAGTTGCTTCCTTTGTAAAATGGGGACTATAGTATTTCTTCTAGTCTTCTCATAAGATTGTTGTGAGGAATGGAAGCCAAAGTCAGTACAATTTAAGCCTAGCATGGCTAACTTCACCAAGAACAGATCTGTGTTGGACTCAGTGGGAGATACCCCCCAGAACCAGCCTTATATCACCAAAGGCCCCAGGGAGAGATAGTACGATGAATATTAGAGTTTACCTCCCTCAGTCAGGACAAAGGAGGAAAAAGTCCTCCAGATTCCTTGTCCCCTTCCAATAAACCTTTGCTTGTTATTTCATATTATATATAGTAGTCATTATCACCAGGGTTGCCAGAATGTATACAAACAAACCAATGGAGCCCTTGCAAGGTAGGTTGGAAGTGAACCCAGCTCTTGATTTACTCTCAGAGCAAAGTTGCATACCTCCTCCTCTCAATATTCTCAGTGTATTCCTGAAGGCTGGAGATGGTTTTCTCTAATGCTATCAGCTTGATCTCACATTCAGGTGTATTTTCCCCACTGTTAATCACCATGATCATTTAACCAATTAACATCCATTAGCATTTACAAAAGGATATTTGTAGAAGATGTAACAAGGACCTAAGCTATAGATATTTCCCCTTGAGAGTTGAGGCTCCATTATCTTCTATACCACCTTGGTCCCTGGGATGAGTGGGATCAGACTTAAAGCAGTTTTTACTTAACATTCATCCCACCAATTGCTCTGCCAAATGCATTATTGCTGCTGGGAGAATCTTCCTTTCTGCTATTGCTGGGATGAGTATCTCCTGCTATTTTCCAAGGATGTGCTTCTGGGATGTATCATAAAGTTCCATCCTCTAGCCTCAGGCTGGCTTGAGTGGCTACAAAGCCAGGCAAAAATTCTGTCTCCTGGCCCTCTGATAGACCACCATGCTAGCTTTTGGAAACTTGAAAGATTGCCACAATCTCTAATAGTCTTTCTAAAATGGGAAAGACAGTAATGGTGAACCTTTTAGTGCCCAAACTGCACCCTCATGCTGCATGTGAGTTGGCCCCTTACCCCAGAGAGGGAAGGGAGGAAGCACTCCCATTGGGCTGTTGGGCAGAGGGGTGGGTGATCTGAAAAAAATGTCCTCAGGCACAGGGGAGAGGGGGAAGGGAGCAGCTACTTACAGTATGCTTGCCATAAGTTCACCAACACAGGACTAGACCCTGAAGAGACTGAAGCAATATCAGGACCACATGTTTATAGGACAGGTTGGGAAGAGATTAAGATTGAATGCCTTTCTCCCCACTGGGAGGTCTATAGTATTCTCTAGCTTTGCATTCAACCGCAGTCAGGAAGGTAAAAAAAGAAGGAAGGAAATAAGCATTTATTAAATAGCAACTGTGTTTAGTGTTTTACAAATAGTATCTTGTTTGATCCTTACAACAATCCTATGAGATAGGTGCTATTATTTCCCCAGTTTTACAAAGTGAGGAAACTGAGGCAGATAAAGGAAAAGTGACTTGCCCAACTAATAAGTGCCTGAGGCCAAATTTGAACTCAGGTCTTTTTGACTCTGTCCAGAGCTCTATTTAAGGCACCACGTAGCTTTGGCTTCTTGAAGCCTTTAAAGTGCTCCCTCTAGTCACTTGGTTAGTGGATTAAAACCAGTTACAAAATGTCTTCTCAGGAAAAAAAAATCATGTGATGATCGTACCCACCAAAACATACTGTGTATGTTCATACTGACACAGCCATTCTTATAATTTGTAACCTGGTTGTAGATGGAGATCTTGTTCAGGGTACACCGAAAAGACATGGAGTCAGACAAATGGACTTCACAAAATGGGGGAAGTGTGATCAGTTCATTTGAAGAGTATTTGAAGTTTTAAGCATCTTTAAAGCTCAAAATAAGTATAGAGTGATATGGTAGCTGTTTGAATGGAGTGAGAGGGAAGATAAGTGCAAACTTATACAGGGTACAAAGCAAAATATCTTGAGACATATCAAGAGAGCTAAGGTCAGTGAAATTATTAATAATTATTAAAATTAATTATTACTAATAATTAATTATTTTAAAAAGGGATTGACTTTTGCCTTTTTGTATCCCCAGTGCTTATCATATTGCCTGGCATATAATAGACACTTAATAAATGTTTATTGATTGATTGATTGACTATGGAGGTTATAGTTCTGCAGACCACCTAAAGGACCATACTAAAATACTGACTGGCATATTTAATGAAAGACAATGAAAAGATGGAGTATGTCTAAAGGAAAAGAATTGGAATGGGGAAGAGCTTTGAATTCACACTCTGGGGGTGATATGAAGGTACTGAAGAAAAAGGGAAAGCCTAGAGGAGGGTATGGAGGCAAAATCCAAGATTGGGAAGGATTGTTGAGTGGAAAATGAACCATATGTGTCCTTGGCCCTTCAGAGGTCAGAGTTAAAAACAATGGGTAGAAATTACACCAGTCAATGCAGGTTTGTTTGTTGTATAAGGAAAAATATCCTGTAACTCCTAAAAGTTAGAACTATCCAAAATGGGAATAAGCTGCCTTTGATGCTATGAATTTTCCCTACACTGGTGATCTTTGAACAAAAGTTGGATGAACATTTATTTATTTATTTTCAGTAAAGGTAGAACTAGATGGCTCTTGACTTTGGTCATTGTTACACTTCCCTGGGCTTCAGTTTCCTTTGGAAAAAAAATGGGTAGGTTGGACTATAAGACCTCTAAAAGTCCCAAACCATTTTGACATTCTCTGACTTCCCGGATTCATCCTTCACCAGTCTGAGTTCCAAGGAGATGCTCGATAAATATTTGTTGATTGGTGGTTTGATTAAATCCAGCAGAAAATGAAACATCACATTTCATTGCTTTTATTTCAACACCACAAAGAATGTCTTCTTATTGAAGGCTCTGCTGTAGATACTCAGGGAGTTAATTTTCATTTTAAATAAAATAGCTCTTTCTCTTTTTGTTCAAAATACTGAAGGCGATTAGTAAGCTTAAAGCACTGCAAGATTACATTTACAATTTAAAATTGAGCCTCTCTGGGACTAATGATTGGATAAAGGGTCCTTGAAGGAAGTTCAGAGTGTGATTTGGGGGACTCTCAAACTCAAACATGGCAGAGTTTAACCTTTTTCAGTAAAGCAGAGAGAGAGAGAGACGTGCTTTTCTGCTAACCTGCATGATAAGTTTGGATCAAGTGAATTTGGAACAGAGGAAATTAAAAAAGCATGACCCCCAAAGGATGTGGACAAAAGTCTTAGGATAGTGACAGTGTTTGGTTTCCTCTAGATGGGCATAACTTTAATGGGGAGGAGGGATATTCAGAGTGATAGTTTTATGATCTCAATCAATGCCAACTCAAAAATGAAGCATTGAATAAAGGCCTAAGTTAGGTGCTTTAATTTTTAAAAATAGACATGCAAGGATTTAAGATAACAATAAAACACTATAACATTGCTACTAGAAATTATACATCCTTAAGGAGCCCAGACTTATTGACTGATGTAGATTTTGCAACAAAATGCTAGAAAATATGTAACATATTACTGTGGGGTGCAAAACTTTAGCACCTCCCAAATACCTGTTGAAGAAAGACAAGACCAAATTGTGATAACAATAAATAAGAAATGTGCTATCCTTTATCTGTGTGAGAAATTCCTATCCTGCAAATAGGGGAAGGACTTGATATTACATTGTTATAGGGAACCCCCAGATAAGAAGCTCTTTCTACCAATATAGGTTGACACCTTCTGCTTCCATGTATAGTTGACAATTGTTCAGAGTGCTAAAAGGTTGAGACTTGCCCAAGGTCAAACGGCCAGTGTATGTCATATGTAGGACCCAGACTTTTTGATTTTAAGGCTGACTCTGTCTGCTATGCAATGCTGACTCTTGTACTATGAATCAAAATCCCTAAATATCCTTGATATTTCAACAAATAATATATATTGGAATGAAGGCATCATCATTGTGTTGCTCACAATCACATAGATATAATACTGGGCCATAAAAATGAAGAATAGCACTTTATTTAATTTTATTTTTTTTAAGAATAACACTTTAATAGCTGCTTCCATATTGAGTTCTTGTAACCTTCAAACTGTATGGGATGAAAAGCTTTTAAAAACAGAGATGTAGCAGAAGAAATCAAAACTGTGTGGGAGCAAGTTGAAGTATGTATAATCCCCATCCTCTTGTCTACTGCTGGAATTATCCCAAAGATTCTCTTTGAATGAGCCTATAGAAGATGGGCTGATATTCCAATACTTTTACTCAATTACACAAAATAATCATTTTATCCACTCAAGCAACAGTCTGCCAAACATTAAAGAGAAAAGAATAATAGTAGGCTAAACTATTTGTTTCCAGGACTGTTTCTATCTGAATCGCATCAAATATAAGATGAGAGGAACAAGCATAATAATAATAAAAGCATATTTCTGTAGCTATTTACATTTAAATTTCTTTGTGCTTATTTATGTTTTTAATAGCACCTTCACTTTCTAATAGTGTATCCTTCCCATTCTCTCTCTCATAGAATCATGCCTTATAATATTTACAAGAAAAAAGATACAGTTCAACAAAAGTGTATACATATCAACCAAATCCTATAATGTATGCATAGTTTCATACCTATAGTTTCCCCTTCACCTTCTCTGCAAAGTAGAGGGGATATGGCGATTATAGTGCCTTTTCCTACCCTGTCTTTGGAACCAAGTTTGGTCATTATAATTTCACAGCATTTAGGTTTTGTCAGTGTTGTTGTTGATGGTCTGTTTTATCAGTGGTCTTGCCATTACAATATGCTATTTATAGTCTATATTGTTTTCCTGGTTCTGTTTATTTCATTTTGCATCAGTTCATATGAGTCTACCAAAACTTCTCTATATTCAATATATACATCAGTATTTACAATGCACTGATATTCCATTTCATTTGTCTACCTCACTTATTCATCTATTACCCAATTAATGAGTACCTATGCTGTTCTGAATTCTTTGTTACTATAGGAAAGAACTTTGTATATTTAAATAAAAAGCTTTCTTTAACCTAACCCTACGAAGAAAGAAATAAAAATATTGTTATTTCTATTTAATGCAAAAGGAAACTGAGGCTTAGAGAAGATTTGCTTGTTCAAAGTCATATGACTATTGTGTCAGAGCTGAGATTCAAATCCAGGTTTCTTGACACCTAGTCCAGGTTCTTTGCCCTATACTCTAGTGCTATTCCTGAATTGTGTATGAATCTAGAGGAAGGAGAGTGGTAAGAATGTGGAAGTAAAGACTGTATGTTAATATAGAGTTATAATGAAGTCATTTGCCCAAAGTGATGCCCCAAATAATACACTTACAAGCATGATATTACAGCATTGGCAACGTTGTGAAGGTACTGGAAGGAACAGAGGGAGGGGAGAGGTAATATAATGGACACAGAGATGCAACAAATTCCAATTTGGGGCAAGTGCTTCCTTATTTTGATGGAGTTTTGATCTAGGTGTTGACCTTTGATTCATTGGGTATGGTTCTCCTCATGGGAAAACTGTGTGTGCCAATAAATACTACCCATTCATTTGAAATTTACACTCTCAGAGAATTTTCTGGGTCATTGAGACATGAGATGTCTTGGTCATTCAGCTGGTCAAGGCTGGATGTGAACTTGGGTTTCTCTAATTCAAATCCAATGCCCTATTCACCATCTTCAGCTTCCTGTTCTTTTCCTATAGCACCCATTTGATGCAGTAGTTGAATTGCCAAACATGAAACCAGGAAGATCTGAGTTCAAATTCAAACTCAGACAGACACTAGCATTGAGAATCTTTGTCTTTCTCATTTTATGTCCCTGTAATATGGAGAAAATTGTAATAGCAACAACAATAATTTTAGGACTATTATGAGGAGAAAATGGATAAATATTTCTAAATCACATTGTAAACATTAAAGCATTATATAAATACTACTATTGTTGCTGCTATTGCTGCTACTACTACCTAGGATTCCTAAAAGCATTAATGCCATTTAAAGCATTAATCACTTTAATAACTTCAGAATTATAAATGCTACAAAATAAAAAAAGTATACATAAAATCATCTTACATTTTAAACATTTAAATTTATTTTTACTTATCAATAAATTAATAAACATTTATTTATCATAGTAGGTATTGTGCTAAGTATTGAGGAACTTGGCAAAAAGGCAGAAGACAATCCTAGCCCTCAAGGAGATTACATTCTACTAGGGGAGACCCAGGCAAGTCATGTGTATATGAAGCAAGATATATACAAGATGAATAGGAAGCAAGTAACAAAAAGAAGGCATGCGAATTAAGATGGGTTGGGGAAGATTTCCTATAGAAGGTGGATTTTTGGCATGATCTAAAGGAAGCCAAGAAGGCCACTAGTCAGAGTGGAGGAGGGAGAATATTCTGGGCATATGGAACAATCAGAGAAAATACCCAGAGCCAAGAGATGGATTGTTTTGTTCATGGAGCAGCCAAGAGGCCTTTGTCACAGGATTGATGAGTATGTGTGTGTGAGTAAAGTCTAAGAAGATTGGAAAGGTGGGAGGGGGCTAGGTTATAAAGGGCATTCAATGCTGAACAGAGCATTTTGTATTTGATCCTGGAGGCAACAGGGAGTTTACTGAATAGGAGATTTGACATGAATTGCTCTATGCTTTAGGAAAATCACTTTGGTGATTGAATGGAAGATGCATTAGAGTGGAGAGAGACTCAAAACAGGAAGACCCTTCACTCCCAGCAGGCTATTGCAATAATGGAGAAATGAGGTGATGAGTGTCTGCACTAGGGTGGGGACAGTGTTAGAATAAAGAAGGGGGACTATTTGAGAGATGTTGCAGAGGTGATTTTGACAGGCCTTGACAATAGACAGGATATGACAAATGAGGTGAGGAGTCCAGGATGATTCCTAGATTATGAACTCTAAAGTTTTCTCTACATAGGGAAGGTGGGAAGGGGGAGAACTTAGGGGGAAAGAAAATGAATTCTGTTTTGGACACATTGGATTTTAAGTTATAGACTGAACTTCTGTCTTGAGATGTCTGAAAGGCAATTGGAGATGTGAGATTGTAGGCCAGCAGAGATGTTGGGGTAGCCAAGGCAGACTTGAGAATCATCAGCATAGATATGAGAGTTTAATTCAGGGGGGTTGATGAGATCACCAAGGGAAGTAGCATAGAGGGAGAAGAGAAAAGGATCCAGGACAGAAACCTGAGGGCATTATCTGGTGGAGGTTTTAGCAAAAGAGAAGAATCAGTCAGGTAGGTAGATAGGAGAACTAGGAGAGAGTGGCGTCCTGGAGACCTAGAGAGAAGATCTCAAGGAAAAGGGCTCATGGAAAAAGGTCAAGGAAAAGGTCATGGAGAATGAAGACAGAGGAAAGGCCACTGGACTGGGGACTAAGAGATAATTAGTAACTTTGGAGGCAGCAGTTCCATGTAATGATAAGGTCAGAAGCTAAATTTTAAAGGATTAAGAAGAGAGTGGTAGGAGAGAAATTAGGGACATCTATTATGGACCTTTTTGAAAAATTAAGCTACAAAGGTAGGAGAAATATAGGATGATCATTAATGGGGATGGAAGGATCAAATGGGCTTTTTTCAGGGTAGGGTAGATATGGGCATATTTGTTGGTACTAAAAATGAGCCAGTGGACAGGGAGAGAGTGAAACTAAGGTGATGACAGAGGAGATAATACATGGGAAGAGAAGGGATGAAATTGGATCACTTGAGCAAGTAGATGGGTTAGTCTTGGTAAGGAATAAGGACACTTCAACATGTGAGACAGGAATGAAGGAGGAAATAGTGGCAGAAGGCATCTGATTGATATGAGATGAGGAAGAAGGGAGAAGAGGGGGCTCATTGTGAATCGCCTAATTTTTTTCCTGTAAAATATGAGCAAGTTCCTTAGTTGAAAGAGTTGGAAGAATGGGATGTTTAAGAAGGAATGAAAAGCTTTGGAAGAACTGCTGTGAAACCCCGGATAGTAAGTTGATAAGAGGGGAAGAGAAAGATTCTCTAGCAGCAGTGAGGGCTCAGTTGTGGTTGCATTATATAAATTCAGAATAGACTCAGTCTGAAGAGACATAATATTTTATCCATCTTTGTCATCTTTGTTTAGCAGCATAGGTGTAAGGAGTGAAGTTGACAAATGTGATCCAAGACTGAGGCTTTGCTGGGTATTATTGGCAATATGATAAGAAGGCCAGGGATCAATGGAAAACAATATAGAGTTGAATTGGCTCACCAAGGGGAAAGGTGAAAACAGTGGGGGATGGTCTGGGAGGCAATTGTGGGGTGAAGTGATTGGGGGGCATAGTGTGGATAAAGAATAGGGTTATGTAAAGCAAGGCAGAAGGAGAGGTGAAAAGATGTAAATTTTGGTTGGATAGGGGAATTTTAGAATTCTTGAATATATAGATAATATATTTGTAGGTGTTAATAAGATCAAAGGCAAGGCCATTTTTGTGTATGGCTGAGATGGGGTAGAGGAATAGTTCATGGAAAATTACTAGGTTGAGGAAATGAATGTTTAGGATGTTTGAGAGAGAGTCAATTTATATGGTGAGGTTCCTTAGTATGTATGAGGTTGGAGAAGACAAAACAATTGCAAACCAGTTATTGAATTCATCAAGGAAGGAAGGCAATGGCCTAGGGGTCTATAGAGAACAGCTACCAGAATTTTGATTGGGTGGTAGATATGAATAAAATGAAACTCAAGAGAAAAGAGGTTATTGATAGATAGAAGTATGGGGAAACCCTGGAAGGAGCAATGAGTAAGAGAAGGGAAGTTTGTTACCTATGGAACAGACATTCTGGAGGGACTAGAGAAGGTCTGGATGGTGTTTGGTTGAAACTTTGGAATTAAAAAGTTGAGATGAATGTAATGAGGAATTGGGTGGTGGTAGGGTAGTGAATGGGGTTTGTATGATGTTTGTATGATGAACTAAAGGAGTTCAGATTTTCTTGGATGTGAAAGTTATGATTAAGTATGAAAATGGCTATTATTTTTATTTATATTTTAAAATATTAAACCCTTCCCTTCTGACTTAGAACCAGTAATCTGTATTGGTTCTAAGGCAGAAGAGTGGTAAGGGCTGGGCAATGGGTGCCAAGTGATTTGCCCAGGATCACACAGCTAGGAAGTGTTTGAGGTCATATTTGAACCCAGGACTCCCCATCTCTGGGCCTGACTTTCAATTCACTGAGTCACTTACCTGTCCCTGAGAACATTAATTTTTGAGTGGATGGCACCACTCCTTGATGGAGATTATGGAAGCAAGTACAATATGAGATGGGAGGCACAGTCAGAAGTGAGGTTTCACTTCACAAGTTCACTTCCCTCCAGAGGCTTGAGAGTAAGCAGGAAAAGATTGCAGGTGAAAAGAGAAGTCAAACCTGTTCATCAGGAAAACAGAATTCCCATTTTCTATCCAATTCCTCTTCTTCTTCCCTCACAGGATGTGGGCAGTTGGCAGTAGAAGGCCTGAAGTCAGAGGGTAGGTGCTTCTCTTTGCACCTGAAATTCTCCATATCCCACTTAGGAAACGGCTAGCATCAGGAGGTGGAGGTTGCCTAGTGTTTGCGTGGGAAGAAGTCACTGCTTTCAGACAGATGGAAGATGCTTGGCCTGACTACTTTTAGCTTTACTTCAGGGGACATTCTGAGCCTAGAATGTTTGCAAAATAAGGCAAAATTTCCCTGTTCCTCTATGCCCTATTTCGTAATTTCTCCCCAGTGGATGAATTCACAAAATGAATGGAAATTATTTATGAAGTATTTACTATGTGCTAAGTGTGAACTGGCTCAAACAGAAAAGTCAAAACAATTCCTGCACTAAGTAAGCTTACATTCTAATTGAGGGATGCCACAAAAAAAAAGATGGTTAAGCTTTAGGCTCAAAATCTAGCCTTTGGGGGGATCTTCCTTCCTTCCTTCCTTCCTTCCTTCCTTCCTTCCTTCCTTCCTTCCTTCCTTCCTTCCTTCCTTCCTTCCTTCCTTCCTTCCTTCCTTCCTTCCTTCCTTCCTTCCTTCCTTCCTTCCTTCCTTCCTTCCTTCCTTCCTTCCTTCCTCCCTTCCTCTCTCCTTCCTCTCTTCCTTCCTCTCTTTCTTTCTCTCTTTCTTTCTCTCTTTCTCTCTCTCTCTCTTTCTCTCTCTCTCTCTTTCTCTTCTCTCTCTCTTCTTTCTTTCTCTTCTTCTTCTTTCTTTCTTTCTTTCTTTCTTTCTTTCTTTCTTTCTTTCTTTCTTTCTTTCTTTCTTTCTTTCTTTCTCTTTCTTTCTTTCTTTCTTTCTTTCTTTCTTTCTTTCTTTCTTTCTTTCTTTCTTTCCTTTCTTTCTTTCTTTCTTTCTTTCTTTCTTTCTTTCTTTCTTTCTTTCTTTCTTTCTTTCTTTCTTTCTTTCTTTCTTTCTCTAGTGTTTAACACAGCAACTGGCACATGATAGAAACTCATTAAATGCTGGATTGATTGACTCAGTTTCTTCACTTATAAAATGACAGAATTGATCTCTAAGGTCCTTTCTTGCTCTATCATTCTGCCATTTTATATTTAATAGCAAGACTTAGATCTTCCCTAAACCTTTTTTTCTCTTGGCCAAACAATGCATGGACTTGATTATATGCTATGGGTAGGGCAGATTCTTTCAGAACTTTGTCATTTGAAAGACAAATTCTGTTCTACTTGGCTCCAGAGGACAGAATGAGGACAACACCCTTGAGGGAATTGTTGCTCTCTAGAAAGGCTTTAATAAGCACTTAGTTTCCTAACAAGGCGACTAAGCTAGTATTCCGATTCAGGCTCTGTATCTAGACACAGGGTCACAATGTCATGACATATTGGCAGATGAAATAACTTCATGCTAGGCCTTTGTGGAAGATAAGTAGTTCCAAGAACTATAATTTAAGAATATTGATGTTCAGTTGTTTTGGTCATGTTTAGTTTTTGGTGACTACATTGGGGGTTTTCTTGGCAAAGATACTGGAGTGGTTTATTTCCTTCTCCAGCTTATTTGAGAAATGAGGAAACTGAGGCAAACATGGTTAAATGGCTTGGTCAGCGTCATACAGCTAGTAAGTGTCTGAGGCTGAATTTGAACTTACGTATTCCTAACTCTAGGCATTGGGCAATTTAGGAAAGACACTGGTAACTTGGGAAGATCTAGAGAAGGGAAACTGACATTATGGGAAGGGGCCTTGGGTTTATGAAGTTCAGTTGAGAGAGCTAAGGATGGTAAGTCTAGAGATAAGCAAGTAGTGTGGATAAAACTAGGGGGTGTAGTGAGGGTAATTGTCTTGAAGTATTTGAAGAACTCTTAAGTGGAGAAAGAAAAGGGGATTTTAAAATTTGGTTCTTGAAGGCAATCCAAGGAACAATGGATACAAGATCCAGAACTTCCTATCAATTAGAACAATGGAATAATAACATGTTCTACATTGAGAAGTGATATGATAATAACTAACCTTAACATAGCTCCTACTATGTGCCAGGTATTGTGCTAAGTGCGTTGCAATTTTTAGCCCATTTGATCCTCACAATAATCCTAATAGGTATGTGTCATTATTATCCCCATTTTACAGATAAGGATTCTGAGATCAGCAGAGGTTGTCACCTTTGATCACACAGCTAGTATGTATTTGAATATGGATTTGAACTCAGATCTTCCTGATTCCAGATCTAAAATTCTATTCATTGCACCACCTAACAATGGGTTGCCCTCCTTTGGAAGTCTTCATAACGGTCTGGAGCACTGATCAGATATATTGGAACGGGGATTCTTTTTCAGATAGAGGCTGGGCTAAATGATCTCTAGGGTTCTTTCCAATTCCCAAACTCTATGATTCTGTGATTTTGTATTGTATTGAGAATCAAAAGATCTGTGTACAAGTCTTGGCTTTGCCATTTAACTAGCTCTGTGTTTCTTGGCAAGCCACTTCTCTTCTTTGAGACTATGTTTTTCCTCATCTGAAATATGGGGCCAATGATACTTGTATTCTTTGCCTTACACGACTGTGTTTGTGTGTCTAAGAAAGTACTTTGTAAATCTCAAATGGTTTAAAAAAAAGGTGAACTTCAAGGGGATTTAATAGGGGGGCAGATTCCATTTCCCCAGTAAACATGGAGGGATTCAGAAGTATTAAACATCTGATGCCAGATAATGTGTAGGCTCCAAACAAACTTTCTGGCTATAGTGGCTCTCCAAGGTCCTGCCTGCCTCTGGTGAATAAGCTGGAGCCCAAGTGAGCTGGAGCTGATGCCTTCCCTCTCACTCCCTACCAGATCCAATCATACCCCCAATAGTGTTTCTCCTGGGAGAGGAAGACTGTGAGACGCTGGGCCCATTAGCAGTCCCAGCACGTTGCCCTGCCTGATTGGAAGGCAGCCACACTCGGCGGAGCGTTTATTCTGTTTACTGAGATGTAACACAGAAGAACAGCAATTCACACCTGCCGTGAGGCCTTTCCGTTTTTCATCGCTTCCCTTCTTTCTATTTTTAGGCTCAGATTGTCAGGCCTGGAAGAAAAAATAGTCTAACCCTGTTGGTTTACAGATGGGGAAACTGAGGTCCAGAAAGAGAAGTTACTTGCCCATAGGCCACAGGCATCAGAGTCTGGACCCAATTCTAGACCTGTTTTTTTTTTTTTCCACTCCAACACCAGATGGTCTATTCTTATTCATGAGTTCTATGTGCCTTCTCAAAACACAGATCTATACATGTGCAGACATGCAACATCTCACCTCTGCCTTTTTTTTTTTGTCCAGGGTGCTTGTGCTTCTGATTGGGGCTTTGGTTCCAGAGAGAATTAAAGGAAATGTAGTAAAACTGATGGATAATTTTGTTGGGGGAAAATTGTGTGTGGGGAACTGATGGATAATTTTGCTGGGGGAAAATTGTGTGTGGGGATCTTCCAATGAGGCCTTGATGAAACAGGAGAGCAAAGAGTGATGAGAAAGGTAATTACAGAGAAGCAGGAGACTTAGATCTCAGGCTCATTTCTGCCATAATTGGTGAGGCTATTGTGAAGAAGTCATTCTTTCTCTCCAGGGGCAATTTGGTCATCTGTTAAAATAGGGCATGGAATAAACATTTCTATTCTATAGGGTTTTGATGCTTGCAAAGATCTTTATGGTATCATCTAATATGGATTTCACAACAATTCCATGAATTAGGTACCATAAGCATTATTACCCTCACTTTACAAATGAGGAAACTGAGTCTCATCATGGTTAAATGAATGATCTATGGTTATTTAGCTAATAGATGTCAGAAATGGGGAAAACAGGTCTCCTGGTCCATCTCTCCATTCATTATGTGGTACAACTTAATGGTCACTAGGGACCCTTCTATGACTCAGAGTTTGCGATTCTTTAGAGTAGGAAAAATCTTCTCTTGGCTCTCTCCTATCCCCTGAACCTGGAAATCCCATGTGCATCAGATACAACTCTCTTACAATATCCACAAGCTACGGAATTTTAGTAACCCTCTCTGGAGAGAATTCTAGTAACCAAACCCTAGAGAGCACTGCCAGCTATAGAGCTGAATGACATTGCACCCATCAATCAACAACGCAAAGAAAAGCCCAGAGCTCATCTCATTCTCTGTAGAGCTCACAGTACTACTGAAGGCCCTCTAAATGCATTTTTATAAAAATGTCATTCTAGTCATGGGATCACGAGAAAATTGAGGCCCAGGAATGTTCGGTGACTGGTTGTCCTGCAGGTAGGTTCCCAGCTAACCATGATCAAAATACAGTTTTCTTTCTCTAATGTATGTATGTATGTGTGTATATATATATATATATATATATATACACATATATATATGCATCCATCCATTCATCCATCTGCCTATATGCCTATCTATCTATCTATCTATCTATCTGCCTATCTACCAATATATCTATATATCTTCCTATTTATCTATATCTGTCTGTGCCTATCTATCTATCTATCTATCTATCTATCTATCTATCTATCTATCTATCTATCTATCTATCTATCTGCCTATCTACCAATATATCTATATATCTTCCTATTTATCTATATCTGTCTGTGTCTATCTATCTATCTATCTATCTATCTATCTATCTATCTATCTATCTACCTATCTATCATCTATCCATCTTTCTGTCTATCCATGTATCTATAAATCTTTCTGTCCATCTGTCAATGTCTTTCTTTCTTTCTTTCTTTCTTTCTTTCTTTCTTTCTTTCTTTCTTTCTTTCTTTCTTTCTTTCTTTCTTTCTTTCTTTCTTTCTTTCTTTCTTTCTTTCTTTCTTTCTTTCTTTCTTTCTTTCTTTCTTTCTTTCTTTCTTTCTTTCTTTCTTTCTTTCTTTCTTTCTTTCTTTCTTTCTTTCTTTCTTTCTTTCTTTCTTTCTTTCTTTCTTTCTTTCTTTCTTTCTTTCTTTCTTTCTTTCTTTCTTTCTTTCTTTCTTTCTTTCTATAATTTGCCATTAAAGTAAACACTTTCACCTAGGCTTTTAAAAACTCAATGAGGGGGCAGCTGGGTTGGGCAGTGGTTATAGAGCCAGGCCTGGAGATGGGAGGTCCTAGGTTCAAATCTGGCCTCAGACATATCCAGCTGTGTGACCCTGGGCCATTCACTTAACCCCCATTGTCTAGCCCTTACCGCTCTTCTGTCTTAGAATCAATATACAATATTGATTCTAAGATGGAAGGTAAGGGTTTAAAAAACAAAGTTGATGACATGATTAATAGTAATAGAATCATAGACTTAAAGTTAGACATTTAGCACCCCAGAAATCATCTAGCCCAGCTTTTTCCTTTTATAGATGGCACAACAGAAGAATAAGAGGGAGTAAGCTTAACATCACACAAGAATGAGATCACAGAGAGGATCTGAACCCAGGTCTTCAGACTTTAAATCTAGTGATTCTTCCATTCAACCACTAAACAATGGTTCTCATTTCTATAGTATTTAGCAGTTTACAAAGTACATTCCTAAAAACAAATCCCGTGAAAAATATATCCCTCTAATATAAGGTCACAGAGCTAGTAAGTGTTAGAGCTAAGACTAGGACCCAGATTGTCTGGCCCCAAACCATGATCTTTCCCATGAATTCACTCTGTATTCATTTCAAAGTTTTAGCCACAAGGAATTAACACCCCTGCCTGTCATTATATCTCAGTTTCTGGACTCTTGGCATTTCCAGTAAAAGAACCCAGGGCTGGGCTTTGGGAAAACTTAGTGACTTTTTGCTACTGACTCATATGTGATGTTGGGCAAGTGAATTTCCTTCTCTGGGCCTCAATTTCCTTATCTATAAAATAAAGGAATTGGAATATATTTCTATATATAGTCTTTAAGAAATACATACAAATATAAATATATACATACATATAACTATAAGTAGAAAACACACAATACATATACATAAATATATATATATATACATACACACCTTTCTGACTCTCACTGTCTCTTTGCCTCTGTCTCTGTGTCTCTGTCTCCTTTTCTCTGTCTCTGTCTGTTTGTCTTTCTCTCTGTCTCTCTCTCTCTGTCTCTCTTTCTCTGTCTCTGTATGTCTGTCTGCCTGTCTCTCTCTTTGTCTCTCTGTCTCTGTCTGTCTCTCTCTGAGTCTCTCTCTGTCTCTGTCTCTCTGTCTCTCTCACTCTCTCTCTGTCTCTCTCTCTGTTTCTCTCTGTCTCTCTGTCTCTGTCTCTCTGTCTCTGTCTCTCTCTCTCTGTCTCTCTCTGTCTTGGTCTCTCTCTGTCTCTGTCTCTGTCTCTCTGTCTCTCTGTCTCTCTCTCTGTATAGACTATATACACATAGTCTCTGGGTGGCAAAGTGTTGGTCCTGGAGTCAGGAAGACTCATCTTTGTGAGTTCAAATCTGGTTTTAGACATTTGCTAGCTATGTGAGCATGGACAAGTCACTTAACCCTGTTTGCTTCCTTTTTTAAATCTATAAAATGAGCTGGAGAAGGAAATGGCAAATCACTTCAGTATCTTTGCCTTGAAAACCTCAAATGTGGTCACAAAGAGTGTGAAATGACTGAACAAAAAAGGTTCTTTCCAGTTCTAACTTTGTATGTTTTATTATTTTTTGTTTTAATGAGTTAATTAGGCTAAATTCTAGATGTTCTAAAGCCTCTTTCTGGTTCTGGTATTTTTGTTCCAACATTCTCTATTAGTCCTATCATAAAATTTAGATGAAGAAGGTACTTAAAAAATTAGTTCACCCCCTAATTTTTCAAATGAGAAAAATAGATCTCATAGAGAGAAAGTCACTTACCCAAGGTCATGGGTGAGTATGTTGTGCCCTAACGTTTTGTGAGTGCAGGTGCTTTCCAATTCCATTCCCTTAGATTCTTTGTTTTACGGTCCCTTCCAGTTCTGACAGTCTCTGTTCTGGGAATCCACAGAGGTGATTTTCCCACGATGAGCTCCACAGAAACATTACAATCATCAGGGGTCTCTGGAGACAGCACTGTGATTTTGAGCTCTTGTCAGGCTGATGGCAGCAAGTGGGTTTGAAGACTAGGCAGACGTCAAAGTGATCAAGGGTCTGTGTCTTGGAGAGAGACAGGGAGCTCACTTTAGTCTGTCAGAATGCTGTCAAAATGGAGTCCATCTACTGGGCTGTGGAATGCTGCCACAAGTCAGAAGGGGAATAAATCTTGGAAGCAGGGCTCTTGACAGGGAATAAATCTTGGAAGCAGGGCTCTTGACACTAGGGCTGGCCCGAGGCAACCAATCTCAGAGGATGATGAAGTCTCTCTTTGGTGATCACACACCTTCTTTCTATGTTCCTTCCCTGATCTGTGGCACCCTATTCGATTGCTCTCCCACACTTCCAGATTCAGAGTCCTCACTATTCCTCACATATTTTTGAATGGAAACATCAATTACCATTCATTCAGGGTTATGGGGTACCTTTAAAGCCCCATCTCTCATTGAAGAATGGACGAAGGCATCCTCCCTTTGTTGAAAGCAGAAGTTTGTAACCTTTTTGTGTGTAGCATAAACTAGTCTGGTGAAACACATAGATTCCATCTCAGAATAATGTTTTTAAATGAATAAAATTAAAAAAAAACAGGATTATAAATGAAATCAATTATGTTGAAATGAAAATTTCAAAATATTAAAATAAAAAAAGTTCATAGAATCCAGATTAAGAGTCCTTGTTTTAAGGCCATGTTGGCCTATGACCAATGGCATGTGTGCTGGAGGGGGCTGATTCCTTTCCCTTCTCTGCCATGTCTGAGGACATTTTTCACATCACCTGTCCCTCTGCCCAGCAGTCCAATGGGAGCACTTCCTCCCTCCCCTAAATGGGGTAAGGGGTCAGCTCACATGCAGCGTGAGGGTGCAGTTTGGGCAATCAGTCTCTAAAAGGTTCGCCATCACTGATCTAAGAGATTTCAGTCATCATCAGCTGAGAAGGTCAAGAATTGGGGAGGGCAGGAAACACTTTCCTGAAGCTCTAGAAGAGAGGGGTATATTGATCCTTCTCTGTGTCATGGGTATAAAGGTCCTCTTTCCTTATGAAAATCCTATGATTTTTGAGTGACTATCAAAACTCAGGTCACTGAAATGCTTGGGTTTTACTTAATATTTTCAATATATTACTACATACTCTAGCATAGCTTTGTGTCTAATATTATCATCCTAAGGCAATAAACTTCTTATGTTCTACCATAACATAGAACAGTAGAGTGGGAAGAGATTTTCTAAATGATTAGTCAAACTCTATCATTTTGTGGATGAAGAAATTGAGTCCCAGAAGAAGTCTCATTCAACATGCAGTTATTCAGCACTTTCTATGTGGCAAGCTCCACGCTAAGCCTTGGGGTTTCAAAGATAGGAAAAATCATAGTCCCTGTCTTTTGTTCACATTTTGGCCAGCTAGGTGGCTCGGTGGATTGAGAACCAGGCCTATCTGATCTCAGATACTTCGTAGCTGTGTTATCCTGAGCATGTCATTTAACCCCCATTGCCTAGCCCTTATTGCTCTTCTGCCTTAGAAGCAATACACAATATTGATTCTAAGGCATGAGGGTAAAGGTTTAAAAATAAAACTCATTCAAATGTGAGAGAGAATCAACACATGCAAAAACCATGGACATTCCATGTAATGGAAGATGATCTCAGAGGGACTTTACTAGTAGGGGATGTTAGTGAGGTGGGAGTAGGAACTCTGATGGGACTCATTCATATTCACAAAGTGAATTAAAGATGGAGCCAGGACACAGATCCTGGCTTCCTGATTTATTCTATGCCAAGGACTGTTTCTATTCTCCCTCAGCTCCCTGGGTTCTATCACAGCAGATCCTGAAGCAACAATATTAAGATGTCTTCCTCTGGTTTATGTTGAATCCAGACAATTACTAATAGCTCCCTTCTTTAATACCTCTCCATTTTCCCACTTCTGATTGGACATATCCCAATGTAGATGTGAATAGGAAAGTCTCCAGGGATACTGAACTGAAAGTTATCTATTGGGAAGAAATAGACAGCTGGCCACCACTGGCCTACAACAGAGGAACTGAATCGATATCTCTGAATTTCTCTCCAGAGGTATTTAGGATTCTTGAACTTAGAGCTGGAGTTAATTTTGTTGTTCTTTGCATATTTTGATGTATGATTCTAATATTCCATATTCTAAGATCCCTTCTGGTGCCAACATTTTAACCTCTAAAGCTCTGAATTTTCTATGTTCTAAGGTCTATTTTATTTCTAATATTCTATGCTCTGGGTTCTGAAACCTATTTCAGTGCTGACAATTCTATGGTCTATGGTGACATGGTGACCACATAGAAGTTCTTTTAATGAGGTATCCTCTGAAATAAGAGGAGAAAAGGATGGTTCTAAACTAGGGAAATGAGGAAACCAGAACAGGTTCATGTAGAGATTCTGTGTAGGAGTGATGCTGCTAAATTTGAATCAAGGTACCAGAAGATGGGACCAACTGGCAGACAGATGAGATGGCTTGTGGAGAGAAGCTTGACTGGAGCAAGTAGGTCAGGTGAGAAGAGGAATCTTGCACAGTTTACTTAACTGAAGTGTACTTTCAGTCTTTTTGGGACAATTGGCCCCACTTTGTTTTGCAAAGAATATTTAAACTGTATCATCTCTGCCTAGGACAGCTACATGGCATAGTGAATAGAGTGTGAACCCTAGAAACAAGAAGAACTGAGTTCAAATTTTCCCTCAGATGCTTATTAGCTATGTGATCCTGGGTTGCTTCAATTTCCTTATTTGTAAAATGAGCTGGAGAAGGACATGACAAACCACTCCAGCATCTTTGGCACCCAAACCCCAAATGGAGCAACAAAGAGTTGAACAACAACAATGGAAAATGGAACAATAACAATCACTTTTGGCAATTTTGTGACCATTGTAACTCCACTGCATTGCTAGGCATTGAGGTGGAGTAGTAGGCAGAGCAATGAACCTGTAGTCAGGAAGATATTAATTAAAAATCCTTTCTCAGGCATTTAACTAGCTATATGATCCTGGTCAAGTCATTTAGCCTCTGTCTGCTACAGTTTCTTCATCTGTAAAATGGAAGTAATAGTAGCAGCTGTCTCCTAGGGATGTTGTGCAAATCAAATGAGAATTTTTATAAAGCACTTTGAAAAACTTTAAGTGCTCTGTAAGTGGTTATTATTGTTACTATCACTAAACTTAGCCAGTTATTCAATAGGTTTTCAATTTTACATGTTGATTGCTAATATTTTCTCATCAAATTCCCATAGAAAAAAATTTTAACAGTCTGAACAGAAATTGGAAATCTTAGCTGGGAGTCAACAGATTCTTTTCCTCCCTTGTTCAGGGCTTTCCCAACACTTGGGCAGAAGATTTTCTAAGCTGGATAGTTCCCCTATGTGCTTGATGTTCAGAGGATTTGATAAAATTGCTGCTGTGCATTTTCTCTTTTCCATAGAAGGGATGTTCCTGTGCTTTTATAGATCTTGGTCTATTGAGGGCTATAATTCATACCCCATACATGATAATCATTCATTAAATCAATGCTTCAAAAGATCTGTGATAACATCCAGTAAGTGTTCCCTCCTACCCACAGATTCATGGTTGGGGGAAGTGCCAGAATATGTGGTTTTTTGGGTGGGGAACCCCCAGTACACAAATTCCTTCTACTGATATATATCAGCAACTAGTTTATGATTTATGGTCTCAGAAAATTGCTTAGAATGACAGATAAAATGAGCAAATCCACAAATATTTTAAAGAATCAGCTATGCATCAGTCACTTTGCTGAGTGCTGAGGATACAAAGAAAGACAAAAACTGGGTGCCTGTGCTCAAAGAGTGGAAATAATATGCAAACACACACATACACATATATAGATACATAATAAACTCATATCAACTATGTAAATATATCATAACATTGTATTACAAAATAAAATAACATTTTATAATATAGTTAACTATAATATGATGTAACATAGGTAGAGAGTAGACAGATAGAAAGAAAAAAAGAATGGAAGGAAGGTCAGAAGAAAGAGAAAAAGAGAGAAAGAGAAAAAAGAGAAGAAAAAGAAAGAAAAGATGGAAGGAAGGAAAGAAAGAACAAAGAAACAAAGGAAGGAAGAAACAAAGGAAGGAAGGAATGAAGAAAGGAAAGAAGGAAAGAAAAAGGAAGGAAGGAATGACACAAAAGGAAGAAAGAAAGAAGGAAGGAAAGAAAGGAAGGAAAAAGAAAGGAAGGAAAAAATGGAAGGAAGAAAGGAAAGAAAGAAGAAGGAAAAGATGGAAGCAAGGAAGGAAAGAAGAAAAGGAAGGAGGGAAGAAATGAAGAAAGGAAGGAAGGAAGAAAGGAACAAAAGAAGAAAGGAAGGAAGGGGAAGAAATGAAGGAAGGAAGAGATATGGAAGGAAGAAAAGAAAGAGAAAGAGAAAATAGATAAGGAAAGAAAAAAAAGATGGAAGGAAGGAAAAAAGAAGCAAGGAAAGGAAGGAAGGAAAAAGAGAGAGGAAAAGAGGAGGAAAGAAAGAAAGAAGGAAGGAAGAACGAAAGGAGTGAAGGAAGAAAGAAAGAAACAAAGGAAGGAAGAAAAGAAGGAATTATGAATAAAGGAAGGAAGGGGAAGAAATGAAGGAAGGAAGGAAGAGAGATGGAAGGAAGAAAGAAAGGAAGGAAGGAAGAAAGAAAGAAAGGAAGTAAGGAACCAAGACGGAAGGAAAGAAGAAAGTAAGAAAAGAAAGAAAGAAAGAGAAAGAAAGAAAGAAAGAAATAGAGAGAAAGGGAAAAGACAGTGGGAAGGAAGGAAGAAAGGAAGGAATTATGAATAAAGGAAGGAAGGAAGAAAGAAAGAAAGGAAGTAAGGAACCAAGGAGGAAGGAAAGAAGAAAGTAAGAAAAGAAAGAAAGAAAGAGAAGGAAAGAAAGAAAGAAAAAAAGAAAGAAAGAAATAGAGAGAAAGGGAAAAGACAGGTGGGAAGGAAGGAAGAAAGGAAGGAATTATGAATAAAGGAAGGAAGGGGAAGAAATGAAGGGAGGAAGGAAGAGAGATGGAAGGAAGAAAGAAAGGAAGGAAGAAAGGAAGGAAGGAATGAATAAAGGAAGGAAGGAATGAAGGAAGAAAGAAAGGAAGGAAGGAATGAAGGAGGAAGGAATGAAGGAAAGAAGGAAAGAAGAAAGTAAGAAAAGAAAGAAAGAGAAAGAAAGAAAAAGAGAAAGAAAGGAAAAAGAAAGGAGGGAAGGAAGGAAGGAAGGAAAGAAGAAAATAAGAAATAAAGAAAAAATTAAGAAAGAAAGAAAGAAGGCAGGCAGACAGGGAGGAAGAAAGGAAGGAATGAAAAAAGAAGGAAGGAAGAAACTGGAAGGTAATCTGAAAGGAAGACATTATAAGTTGGGAAAGGCTACAGGTAGAATTTGAGCTGTCTTGAAGGAAGTCAGGGAAACCAGGACACGGAGCTAAGGGTGGAGACTCTTCCATGTATAGAGACAGCCAGTGAAAGGCCCGAGCCAAGAGGTAAGATATCTTGCATGAGGGACCATAAGAAAGTCAGTATTCCTTGACTGAATAGTATGTGAAAGGGATTAGGTATAAGAAAACTAGAAGAAGGGACCAGGTTGTGAATGGCTTCACAAGGGAAGCTTTCCTGTTTGATTCTGGAAGCAACAGTGAGCCACTGCAGTTTATTGAGCATGGACACCAGTAGCCTGGCTAATCGCGAGTGGAAGATGGATTATTATGGGAGACCAACCAAAGGGCTATTTGCCAGAGTCTAGCTGGGAGATGATGAGCGCCTACACCAAGGTGGTGGCTCTGCCTGGGGAAGAGATTTGGAGGAGAGCTGTCATACAGCCTTTATAGGTATCAAAGACAGGATTGAACCCAGGTGTTCCGGACTCCAGGCTGGTCACCTGTCCACTCCCCCATGCTGTGGTTGTGCTCAGAAATTTCAGGTCCTCGTAGCTTCTTCTTTACTCTTGGCCAGGCCACCCCTCAGACAACAGACACAAGGCTCCAGTTAGAGCCTTTTCAGCTTGGATTATGACGCCCTGGCACGAGCCTTGGGAGCCCCCCAGGGTCACCTCCGCACCGCAATGGCAGAGGCAGGGGAAAGAGGCCTTTAGTTTTTTGTCTACACCAGACGGGCCCTGCCTGTCTGTTGTTGTACACTGGTCTTCCCTCCTTCGACAGGCCCTGAACCATTTTTCAGCCTCTGGCAGGTAGCTGGATGGAGACTGCTCTAACCAGAGGCCTCTGGAAATAGAAGTCTCCCATTAATGCTCTTCATTTGCTGTTCTTGGCCTCTGCCATCATGCACATCCTGTTTTCTGGGCCTGAAAATGAAGAAACAATCATTTTTGCTGGCAACACACCTGTGATAATGGCCTGCCGGGCTGAATTTTCCTCTCCCTCTTCTGGAAGATTTTGTTTTGACACCTGCAAACAACCTTTCCCTCTCCAAATCAAAGTGAGCTTTGCTCCCCAGGTCGCCTGCCTCCGGATCAGAGTCAACAATAAAGAACAAGGGAGGAACTGAGCAATTAGGAGCTCGGCCGGCCCCCTCCCAGTGGCCCCAGTGCTGTTTTTAGCTCCTTTCTCCCTCTACGAGGGGCTTGGGCCTTCTGTGTCTGCCTCGCCTGCAAAATGAATAACAGCGGACAATTCCCAGAGATACATCCATGCAAAGTCCAATGGAGGGAACGCAGGAATATTGGAACTGCTGTTTGCTTTGGAAATGACAGGATTTCCCCCATTTAACTTGTGTTTCTTTCTTCCCCCATTCACCCAGACATTCGCTGTTGAATGCTTCAACATCGTTAAAATCAATCATAAACTCCAAACCCTCCCTAAAAGGACCATTAAAAAAAGAAAACTGTTCCTTGTGAAACAAAGTACTTTGTTTCAAAGCTGAAATTTTCTGGCATTACTTAAGAAAATCGAAAGGAAAACGAGCAAGAGCTGAAAAGGAAAAAAGGGAAAACAAAGAAATAAACACCCCCCCCCAACAATAGCTTCAAGGTGGGAGCAGGGAGTCATGGGATTACAGTCCATTACCTCAGGTGCCCTAAAGTGATGGGCTTTTCTCTCTGGGGTTAGGCTTCCTAATTTGTAAAATCAGGGGTTTTGGCATGATGAACTCTTTTAATGTCCCCTCCCACTTAAAATGGCCAATGTTCTAAGATTCTTTGGGCTAAAATCCCTTCCAGTTCTGACATTTTGGGTTCTAGCTTCTCATTTTTCCTGACTTAAGTTCCCTTTTGTGACTGAGGGTTTGTATTGATAATAACTGTAGAACTTTTATGTTTGAAAAGCACCTTATTTGGGCTTCATAGTAACCCTGTGAGGTGCGATCTATTTTTTTTCCTCCATATTACTAATAAGGAAACTGAGTCTTAAGAAGACTGAGTATTTTGAATTGGGATACATAATGGGGATACACATACAACCCCCCCAATTGTTTTTTTTAGAAATCTTTACCTTCCATCCCAGAATCAATCCAAGGCAGAAGTGCAGTAAAGGATAGCCAGTTGAGGTTAAGTGACTTGCCCAGGGTTACACAGGAAGTAACTGAGGTCATATTTGAACCCAAGACCTCCCTTCTCTAGACCTGGTTCTCTATCCATTGAGCTCCCCAGTTGCCCTCTAATCAATGTTTGAGGTAGGGTTCAAACTCAAGTCTTCTTGACTCCAAGCTTGGCCCTTTATTGTGCCACCTGGTTCTAGTTCCATCTCTGACATTCTATCTTCTTTGATTTAATATATTCAACGTCCTAAGATTCCTTGTAGCTCTTACCTTCTTTTTTCTGTATTTTACATTCCAAGGCCCCTTCCAGCTCTGCCGTTCTTTCTTCTCTGTGCTAACATTCTCTAATCCTTTCCAACTAAGGCTTTTTTCTGCCCCGACAGTCTATGATGATACAGTTTTGGACAGCTTGCAAATACCTATCAAGCCAGAGAGTGTGAGAAGATACTCCTTTGGTGGTATTTACTAGTCTTTGGTGTGCTCAAAGGGGCTCTGGAATAGAGAGGCTTGGGGTGCCGAGTTACCCCTTTGAAGGGGGTCAGTTGGTGGTAGAGGATGGGTTGATGCAGTCTGTTGCCTTAACACCTTGGATTTGGATCTAACAAATGCTATAAAAGGGAAGCTCAGAATAGTGTTTTGCAGCAATGTTGGAGCCTGGGAGATTTTAAATAAAGGACATGTGTAGCCTCAGTCCTATAATGAACCCCTTCCCCCATCCATACATAGTAATGATAGCAAAAGTGGGGCTTAAATAAAAAAAAAGGAATCCAGATTCCTAGAACTTAGAAGGATGGAATACTAACCAAAGGTGTTCTGGAAGGACTTGGAGAGCCCATTATTTAATTTTTAATGGGAGCATTCATTCCTTGGAAATGGCCAAACACTGCAAATCTGTCCTTGATTTACTAATTTGTTGATTTTCTAACCTTAAGGTGATGTAAAAATGTTAACAATGTAGAATAAACTTAAATATGTGTTCTGCTTACATTTCTCCTCCCTTTCTAACTCATGATTAAGCATTCATGGGTACAACATATTTTTTAAATCTCATTTCAGCCTAGTTAAAATAGTTCTCTAGCTTGGAGGAAAATTAGGAAGAAAGGGGGGCATCTACTCCAAACCAGAGGCTAAGATGGATGCATTTATGTTTAAAGGCCTTTTACCTGGACTATTTTGATAGGTGTGTAACTAGTCTGCTTTTCCCCAGTCCCTCCCCATTTCAGACTATTCTCCACACAGCTGCCATATTTCTGAGGCAGAGGTGTGGCTGAGATCACTCTCCCACTCAGTAAACTCTCATGACTTCCAGTTATCTTTAGGCTAAAATATAATTTTCTCTGTCTTTTAAAGTCCTTTATGATCTGATCTTCACCTAGCTTTCCAGTCTCTTTGTGTAGTATTACATTCTTTCCTTTACTCTTTGACCTAGCCTGACTGGCCTTCTCTCTGTTCCTCACCCATCCAATGCCCTCCATCTCTTTTTTCTATTACAGTCCCCTATTTCTAGAGCACCCCTCCTCTTTAGCTCTGCCTGGTGGAATCTTTTATCTTCCTTGACATCTAGCTTAACCTATCTTATACATAATAACTTTTCCCCCCATCCTTGTTTTCCTTCCATATATGTCCAGTTCCATAATTTTCTCAAATCAAATGACCTCCTTATACATTTTGCACTAGTCAGACCCAGGGATGTTAAACCTCAAATCTCACTGGTTCCTGTAAAGGATAATTTTAGCATTAGACCTGAACTATATTAATTATTGGTCACCATGGATATCCCAAAGAACAAAAAAGAAATTACCCTAGCCAGTCTGGAAATTTATGGTGATTTAATTAATATAGTGGAAAGAAATTTAAGAAGAAAGGAGAAGGAAAGGGTGTAGGATTTCTCCTGCCTGGCTTATGCTGAGTGGGAAGATTAGAGGCTCTAGAAGGTAAGGTTTTAGAGAATAAATGAGGAAGGAATCAGCCTGAACTACAAGAGGGCTCAGCCAAGATGCCTGAACCTGAATTAGCTCAAGGGCAAACTCACCGCCAAAACCTAGACAAATAGCTGCCACCATGCCAAGATGTTGGAACGTTTAGCATGCTGCCAGCCAGAGATGCCTCTCTGGGAAAAGAGCCCGAAGAGAGGAACTGATGTGCCCTATATAGACAGTTTTACATCACTTTCCTGAATCTCATCGGTACTAATGTTAGCTTAGCTTGACTTAGGACAGCCCAGGGGTCTGTCTGCTGTTTCTGCACATGTCTGTTGAAGGCCATTTTCTCAGATACTTAATCCTTGAGTATGGTGCAGACATACCTGATCTTGTTAAACTAAGTAGGGTGAAGAAATGTAGAGTTCCCAAGGCTTGATTCTGTTAGACCAAGTATCTCCATTGTTACTAATCAGGAAATAGCTAAATGAGATCTTCTAAAGTATGGTCTGAGTAGGGTGGAGTAGTTTTAAAATTCACATTCCCACAAATGTTCCACTTCCTTAACCAAACAAAATGCTCTAGTATATTTTCACTTGAGCACAACATTCTGTTATTTCAGCTCTCCCAATGATTCAACATTCCTAAGTATATTCTTTACTCTAATCAGTACCTCCAATTGCCACCACCGAGAAGGCCATTAGCTTTGTGCTGACTTCTCTCTTGATCATCTTAATCCTATAATTAACCAATTCAAATCTACATTTTTTTTCCATTCTCATGTTCTTTTTTATTTGAAAAATTTTGCTTAGTTAATTAATTTATAAATGCATTTTCATGGTTCCATGATTCATGTTTTTTCCCTCCCCTCCTTCCACCCCATCCCATAACCAATGAGCAATTACACTAGATTTTACATGTGTCAATGACATGATCAAGACCTATTTCCAAATTATTGACATTTGCACTAAAGGGATCATTTAGAGTCTACATCCCCAATCATATCCCCATCAACCCACGTGATCAAGCAATTGTTTTTCCTCTGTATTTCTACTCTCACAGTTCTTTCTCTGGATATGGATAGTGCTCTTTCTCATAAGTGCCTCAGACTGTCCTGGATCATTGCATTGTTGCAAATAGAGAAGCCCATTACATCTGATTGTGCCACTGTGTATCCATCTCTGTGTGTAAGGTTCTCCTGGTTCTTTCCTTTCACTCTGCATCACTTCCTGAAGGTTGTTTCAGTTCACAAGGAATTTCTTCAGTTTGTTATTCCTTTTAGCACAATAGTATTCCATCACCAACAGATACCACAATTTGTTCAGCCATTTCCCAATTGAAGGGCATCCCCTCATTTTCCAATTTTTGCACCACAAAGAGAGTAGCAATAAATATTTTTGTACAAGTCTTTTCCTTTACTATCTCTTTGGGGTATAAACCCAGCAGAGATATGACTGGATCAAAAGGCAGTCTTTTAAATCCCATTGGGCATAGTTCCAAATTGCCATCCATCCATTCTCATGTTCTAATCCTTTATTTCTCCTACTCTCTGCCTCTTCTGCTCCTACTCACCATGTAGCTGAAGAATATCACAACAGTGTTGATTGGGTACCCTATAAATTCAGGTTATCTGAACTGCATCAATTGGGCCTTTCCTATATGCTCTAAACATCTAAACAACTTCTCTCACCAAGCCTTTTATATCTTTCCCTTCCCTCAACTCTCAGTTGAGAACTTCTGTTGTTACTGAAGAAATTGAAGTTATTTACCACGAGCCCCCTCTTTTTTTTCTTCTTTTTATTTTAAGCCCAATTGTCTTCATAATTTTCCTTCCCTTCTATCTCTGATTAGTAGATAACCCTTCTTGCCAAGATCAACTTCTTTACATGTATTCTTTCTTTTTTTAAACACTTACCTTCCATCTTAGAATCAATACTCTGTTTTGGTTCCAAGGCAGAAGAGTGGTGAGTGGTAGGCAATGGAGGTAAGTGACTTGCCCAGGGTCCCACAGGTAGAAAGTATCTGAGGCCAGATTTGAACACAGGATTTCCCTGTCTCTGGGCCTGATTCCCAATTCATTGAGTCATCTAGTTTCTTCCTCTATAGAATTTCTTGATCCCAACCCTTCCATCTTCTTTGGTAGATTGGACCCTTAATTACCTTCTTTCCAACTTACTCTCAGAGTTCTAGGGGTAACACTTGAGAGGTGTATGTCTAGCCATGTAAGGTTTATAGGTCCACATAAGTTGCCTAGATGTGTGGCTATAGCTCACGACATATATGAATATATAGATATGTGTATTGAAGTATATCTCTGAGATCTTCTGCAATTTTGACAGGAGGATCAGGACCTATAGATATGCCTAGTTGCTGGGGGTAGGCGGTGGGGAAGGAAAGTGCAGGTAGACCCCAAGCTTGAATGACACAAGGCTAGAATTACATCTTCTTTCCTCTAAATATTGTTGGCATAGGTGTGTGGTGTGGTGGAGATCAGAATGAAAATTGATTCCTGAGTTGCTTTCAAGGGGGAGAACAGCCTCAAGCTTGAATTCATTGGTTAGAATCCTCCTTACCAAATGCTATTAAACAAAGAGGATGACCAATAATGAATAGTGAGTAAATTCATTCATCTAAACAACACAACAAACAGAAATTGGAGACATTCTCCAAATCAGAATGTGCCATACAATATTAAAAAGGTGATTTATCTCTTCCCTAGAAGTGAGAAGGGATATTAACTCAAACCAAGAAGAGAGAAGCTATGCTCTCATCCATGAAAATGTTTCTTAGGAGATTCGATTGAAATAAAGGATATGTGGAGAAGCCAGCTTCTCCTACATGTCTGCAACTTCCAAAGTATTTTTACATATTTTTCTCCAAAAGATATCTCTCTCCCAAGAATCTTGGGACCTACTGTCCCCAGCATTCAGGCATAGAGCTTTTCTTTTATGTTATCATGTCTCCTATTCACAGGTGGCCCATAGGAAAAGGTTGAAAAAGTCTCTTTGATGCTACTTGTATGGGAAATGGGCAGTTACACACTGGTGTGGGCAAAATGAATACCTACAATCCTAATTATAGCTTATGAACCCCTACCAGTGTTCTTACCATTTACACAAATCAGTCACAATAAGAGTATTAACTCTTAATCATGATGCATTTTTTAACCAAAGAGGGAACAATGGGAAAAAACCAAAACATAATAGTCTACCCACAAGCCTGGGCCACATCGGTACAATCTGTGTTGGTGGGGTGACTGTGGGTATGAATTATAGAAACATTTCAAGAGGGGAACTCACATTTGTTGAGAAACTCACAGCTTTGGACTGCAGGTCTGAAAGTCTGTGGTTGCTTTAGGGAATACTTAATAACATATGTGACTGATGAGGTAAACTGTTTCCCTTTTGAGCCTCTGTTCTCTTGCTGGAAAAAAGCTGCTTTTCTGTTACTTTCAGTCTTCTGGAAATGTGTTATATTTCTTTAACACTCTTCTGAAACTTTTGGTCTACAGAGTTTCCGTGGTATTATTCCTTGGCTAGGGGCTGAGGCAGCATCATATTTTTTTTGAATGAAGAGCAATTACCTAATCCCTTTAATTTGAGATCTGCAAAAGATATTTGGGTTTTCTCTCCACAAACTGCAGGGTTTCCTTTCTTGAGTCACAGAGGGCTGCCATTTGGCCTTTGATTGGTTTGATTGGTTTCCCCTCTCTCAAGATGTAGATGGCATTAGAGATGAAGAACTATGTCTTAGCTTTACTCTTTACTTTTTTATCTTTATCTTTACTCTTCACTTAGCTCTTTATCTACTTCTACCCAGCAGATGATACACTTTTCCTCCCATTGCTCTCCCAAAGAGCACATAGCACTTTGTAGGGACTGTATAAATGCTTATTCTTTCTCCCCTTTCTCCTTATATATTGTAAAAATATATTCTGACCAGTGAGACAAACCATTCAAACCTTTTTATTATAAAAAGAAGGAAAGCCTACCTTCTTTTTTACAATATGTTCTTGTTTGTTCCTCTGATAAAAATTTGGGCTCCTTGAGAGTAGGACTTGATTTATTCTCTTTATTTCTATCTCTCATGTTTAGAACAGAACCTGAAACCTAACAGGTACTTACTGTTGCTAATTGATTTATTAGGTGACACTATATAACTTTCTGTTGCTGTTTATTCTTTGTTTTTGAAGAGGACCAGTGGAAGTATGAGCTGATGTCTTGACTTGCCTATGAATTGGATTTCATTGAGGCAGAATTGCAGTGATCAGGCTCATACTCTCTTCCAGAGTCATTCTTCCAGTGGCAGGACAAAAGTCAAGATAACTAGTGATGGCCCTTGATGACCTTGCTGTCTGATGTCTGACCAGGCTCTAAGCACTCCACAGTGACTGCTTCAGCCACCTTCAAGATCATTGGAACAAATTGTTCTCATCTATCTTTCCACTAGTGAGGTCTTTACATGCTTGAGGTAGACATCCCCTATCTTGGGAACAGGTTTGGGGCTCATTAGTTTTACTGGACTGTGGCACATGCTATAGGTTTTTGGAGTTACAGGTGGGAGGTAAGTGAAAAGTAGACACCAATGTCCACTTCCAAAAGAGCTTGGCAAGCCCTTACACCAGAGGTGCTAGTCTACCCTGAACATTCCATTCATTGACTGACCTATTGATCCATTCACCATCCTAGTGAGATACTCGGCTACCACTCCCATGTATGGGCTATCTACTGGAATAGAAACTCCTTGAAGGCATAGGCTTCCTCCCCTTTACACTTATATCCTCACTGCTTGGCACCATGTTTGGCAAATAGTAGACACCTAATAAGTGACTTTTCATTCATTTCCTCCATTCTGTCATTGGACCACCTTTGACATTTTACCAAATACTTGGGATGGCTGTGTGGGTGACTCATTGTCCACACAGTTGCATGAGTACAAAGGCTGTGTTTCATCTAAATTTGGATTTTCCTGCAGTCTAATCACAGGACTCTGTTCCTTGTAGGTGCTTAATAAATGTTAGTTGAATGTTGAATTGATTCTTTGCTCCCAGTCACATTTCCTTATTTTCTCTTTGGGACCAGACACATTCATTATTATTAGCTGATAAATTACTTGTTAAAACACAGAAGAAGAAATGAGTGTTTTTTTCTTTTCATTTCATCCATAAGCCTGACCTAAAGCTTTGGGCTAGGAAACTTCATAGCATTCTACTTGGAATCAAAAGTCTCAATTTTAACATCTCTACATTTCCTTGCTGTGTGACCATAGGCAAATCACTCTCAGTCTGTTTCCTCTACACCTGTAAAATAGACTTAAAAGTATTTGTATTGCCTACTTCACAGTGTAAGAATTGAATATGATATTTCTACCCAGATATATATTTTCTAAAGTTTATGGGAAGGGGTAGAAAATTATTCCTCTAAGTAACTTGACTGTGTGGTGCCTAGCCTACATGTCTCTTTTCTCTTCACCCCCTCACCTGCCACCTGCCTGCTTTGTTCTCTTCTTGGTTCTCTTGATTCTTTCTCAATTTTCCCTCTGAGAAGCCAAAAGCCTTGGCTTTTATTGATGTACTGAATGTACACAGACACAAACCTGGTTCAACTATGCTATGCCAGGAATGTTTGATAGACAGGCAAAGTTACTCAGGAAGGGGAGGGGATGAGTTTCATCGACACAATTTCCCCCTGTGATCCTTTGGGAGACCTGTCTCCCCAATGGATCATTTAAATATAACTATTTTATAACTCTAAATACCTTCTAGCTAAAAGTACACACAATATTGCATTTTTCTAAGAGGGAGTTACAATAGTTATAAATGAGAGTAAAATACAAAAACTGATTGATAGACACATTGGCAAAATGCCAATTAGGGGGCAATCCCCTTTGGCATAAGAGTTTACATTCAGAATAAGTATGTTCAATCCCCTTCAGTTCAGTTCATTATATCCTAAAGTTCATTCTGGATCTTTTGATGCAGTGTGTGACTTTTTCAGGCATCTTTATAGCACCTTCTCCAAAAGGAATCATCGTCTTGATTCAGGGTGTTGGCAAGTTTCTTTTCCTGAAATTTATCCAAAAAATTAAATCTTTGCATTTTAGGATAATTACCCAATCCCCCTGGAGGAGGGTATTGACAAACACCAGAATCACACTGGGATATATGACTGAGTTATGAGGTATATGAAACAATTGTGAAAAGAAAAACAAAGCAAAAACGAAGACAAACCATCCAAAAAATCCCAAATAAAAGAGTAAAAAATGAATTTCTGTATAAAAAATAAGTACAGAAATGATAAAAAAAATAAAAATCTCACATGTATAAAATTCTGAGTAAAAAATAAAACTGTAACAGGTTCTTGAATGGAGCAATTAAAATGACTTATGTCCCACAAGCCTGTAGGATCACAGCAGAAATATAGCACTTTACACATTTGCATCCAAGACTACAGAAAATTGACAAACTATAAGAGAGAAAGGACTAAATTCCAGCAGAAAACGGGAAAAATCATTCCCTGGTCTGATTTTACTATCACTGTCAGAGATAGGGGGAGTCAGGATGATAGCGAATCTGACTTGACTTGACTCAAAGTATGGTTCAAGGGAGTCCTGCATCTTAACATATGTCAAGTGCTGCAACCTTGATTCTCACACTAGGTTCAAGTCCTTTCGTATTGGCATAGAAGTTCAACAATCCTCCCTAGATTGGATTTGGTTTGTTTCGAGCTCATGCTACTTGACACTGCATGGTGGCTCTTTTGTTCCCTTCTCTTGGAATCAGACATGATCATTAAATAAAGTCCCATAATATTTGTCAATAAATGACAGGTTTGCATAGTCGAAAGCCTCATGGGTATGCATATTACTAGGGCTAATAGATACTGTAAACTTATACTGCAAACTTTATCCTCCAAGTAAAAAAAAAAACAAAAAAAACCCTTAATACTGATTTTATGTACTTTGAGGATCACTAAGATTAATAAAAAAAGAAAAAAATCAAATATCCTATTACAAACATAAAGAGAGAAAAATAGTTAAAAAATCATAATTTCACACTTCACATTCCATGTGCTAATGTGTTAGCCAAGCAGAGGTACATCACAAAAGGTGCTCACTCAATAATGAAATTTATATCACTCTTAACTTGACCAGGATCCACAGTGTGATCCACCAGGCAAAAACTTTGTAGAAGCAGTAGTACAACAACTAATACAGATTCTAAAAAGTACCAAAAATCCCCAAAATTATAAGAGCCCATTTAAGGACAATAGCAATCAAACCAACTATTATTAGGATTCACATGACTTTCTGTACTTCCTGTCTGCCATTTAAAACACTTTTGAACACATGAATATTTGTCACACTTTCTAAAGATTCAAGTCAATCTTCCAATCTTTTTATCTTTTGTCTTTTGGCAAAGATATTTTTAACAAAGTATTATTGCCATCATTCCAAAATTTGGTGGGAGAGAAACCCAGAAAAATCTCTGTACAGTTGATTAAGACTCAGAACTATAATGAATCCATTTCGAAGTTATAAGGCTTCACAGGAAAAAAGTCATTCCCACCTATTGGATGAGATTATAAACACATCACAAGTTAACTAAGCCACTTGGGCACCTCTTTCCCTCTTGGTATGAGAGTGTAACAGTGTAACAAAACTGTCTCCAATATGTCCCACCTATTTGTATGTGGAGTCAAGGACTAAAAGGCAAAAATCACTTCAGGTGTGTCACCCATTACATTTACAATAAATGCAGAGATGGGAAAATACAACAATGCCATTGCACTCTACTTCAACTATAAATAGACCCTTACCTCTTATTACAAACAAATTATTCAAAAGGCAGGCAAATGAATGATCAGAGGTAAGGATATTCCCAGATACCTGAAAATCACTTTTGAATACCCATTAAAAGAAATCTAAATTATTAGACAATTAAATTCCCAAAACTTATATACAGGTTGAAAGCAATTTGATGGAGTTCATCCATCAGCTCTGTGTGACAATTAACAAAGGTAAAAATGAAGAAAATGCTGTTTATGGGCTTATTACAAAGATATTCTTTAATACAATCTTAGTCAGAGGTGAGATACAAATAAAGACAATTTAACAGAATATTTCAATTTTGATAACTTATGAAGTAGTTAATATTAAATTACACATATCTTGTATTTAGAATTTTGTTACAGAGGCTTCTTCATTCTGGGGAGGGGAACAAACTGCAATATTAACATCAATAAGGCAATGAGGTCTGAAAAGGTTTAAAAATTCACCTCCAGACTCTTTGAGGTTTCTTCCCCTCCCATGAACCATCATTCAGCACAATTTCTTTGTCCACACCTTTGGGGTCCCCCATACTGAGGGTAGTTCCCACATTGAGTAGAGGTGTTTGGGTGTGAGTTTTGATATTCCTCATTCGATTAACTATTCCTCCTATCAATATTACTATTCCTGAAACTTCTATTCCTATTTTCTGATTTCCTCTTCTTACAATTCACAATTACATGATCAACTTTTCCACAAAAGTAACATATTAGTGGTTGTTTTGTGGATTCTTGTAAGGGAGCTATGATCTCTCCTTTCTTTGTCTTTACAACTGTTTCAGTTAATTCTTTCATTTCCTTCCTCAATGTCTCTACTAAAGTTGCATTCTCTTTATCCTTCTCACCCTGTTTAGAAGTCAATTCCTTTATTTCCTTCCTTAATGCTTCCACTAAATCAGTTATTGTGGAAGGCAATAAGGAGGTTTAAAACAAAGTTAATGTAAGAAAAAAGTTATTGTTGCACAGAAATAGTATCAATAGTAGTAGTCTCTCGGTAACCGAGGATGACGATTGTCTTTGTGCGTTTTCATCTATGATAGATGAGTGTGCACAGAGACACTTGTGCCTGAAGGAGATTTAAGTGGAAAAGTTGATGCACAGAGACAGTCCCACTCTCTCGGCGTTGGAAGCCTGGGTCCAGTGGCACGAAAAGTCATTACACCTGGAGACTTCCTCAGCTGCATTGGATGGCCATGTTGTCTTTTGTGCTCTAACACTCCCTAAGCACTCCACAGTGCTTTGCTGTGTCACCATCTTAGCCGTCGAACCTTCTTATTGTTTTCTTCCATCTGTTCAGCTGAAGCAGTCTTCACATGTATCAATAATGAATGTGTATATAGCCTAAATTGCTATTAATAATTACTAACAATATGCATTTATCATAATTATTAATGATGTTATTACGAATTAATAATATGTATTTATTATAATTATTGATAATGTTATCAATAATAATATGCATTTATTATAATCATTGTTGCTCTTAACAATCAACAATAATAAACAACCATAAACCATAAACAAGTATCACTCATCAATAATTACCATTAGCAATTAATAATAATGACTAATAATAATTAATTGAAAATTAATATTTATTGTTATTGATAGTATTATTAATACTATTGTGTTCTAAAAGTATTCCTTAATATTGCGTGTAATTAATTTGATTTAATGTTGGCTTTGTTCGATGTCAGAAATTTGGTTTTAATTTGAATTCAATATTATTAATATTTCCTATTAATAATCCTTTTATTTAAATGAATTCAATTTAATAGAATTATTTTAGATCACTAGTAGCAGTAGCAAAGGAATTCTTTTTATTTTCCTGCAGTTTTAATTCTTGACAGTAGGTGGTAGTATAAAGGCATGTAGAGTGGAAGGTATCTGCGGGTAGACCTATCTAAGCAAGCAGTAAGATAAAGGAAAGGAAAAAAAAAATTTTTGGTTTTTAATATGATAAAGAAGACAGGCAGTCTTTAAGGAAAGCTTGAGGGTGGGTTTTGAAATGCTAAAGGAGGCAGGCAGTTTGCCAGGAAATTTTGAGGGTGGGGGAAGGAGAGAGAAAAATGCAGTTTCTCTTCTCCTCATAGCTTAGTCAGTGGCCATGTTTTTTAAAAGTTGGGGGGAGGCAGGGAGCGCCTAACCCTAGTCCACAGCCTGGAAGGACCCCCCAGGATTAATTTAATGGATGTCTCTGAGCAGGCCCCTGCTGCAGTGGCCCAGTGGATGTGGCACATGGTGAAAGTCAGGCAGACACTTGGCTGGGAAAGACCTGCTGGGTTCTAGTGCCCCTTGGTTTAAAAAAAAAAAAAACAACTTGGTCCTATTTGGAATGGGGGGGGTCTTACACCAATTCTTAGGGGGTCACCCCTGTGAGCTGTTCCCCCAGTCCACAAGGGTCAGTTTGTGCCCAGTGCAGTGGGAGGGCTTTGCATCAAAGTCCCAGCAGCCAGCTATGCTCACAGTGGCTGAAAACGTACATTTTTTGCAAGCCCAGGAAAATCAGACCATCCTTTACTGCCCCACTCTCATCCAAAATGGGTCAGGTCAATGGGGTGGGATGGGAACCATGTGGGGAGTCCTTTTCTATTCTCTACTGCCCCAGGGAGCCCTTAACTCTAATACACAGCCTGGAAGGCCTCCCAGGATCTATTCAAGGGGTTCCCTCTGCCCTGCCCTGCACTAGGCTAAAAGAAGGAACACTAGGACCTTGACTGCTATGGAAAACAAAAAAGCAGGAGTTCCTGTTGGGTCCTAAAACCCACCAAATTCTGTATGGGCAAAAAGGTCCCTTCACCCCTATTCAAACTGTAAGAAAAAAAGGGTGGGATGGGGAGTGGGGGGAGATGCCACCAGGGAAGGAGCTTTTCTCACCAATCCAATGTGCTCCCATCCGGGAAAAATAGCAGCCTGTTCCCTCTCTCTGCCCAGGTTCCTTTCACATATGAAGGTAGGCCAGCAAACTGAAGCTGTTTATTGTTTGTTTTGTTTTGTTTTTACCTAAACTATAACTACTCAAAACTTTTTCCAGAAGAAAATTAAGGTCCTAAAAAAACTCCCTGACTATGGTCACCATCTGTAAGAATTGGATAATAATATTTCTACACAGATATATATTTTATAATGTTAATTAGGAAGGGGTAGACAATTATTCCTTTAAGTAACCTGACCACACGGTGCCTAGCCTGCATGTCTCTATCCTCTTTCCCCCCCTCACCTGCCTGCTCTGTTCTCTTCTCCGTTCTCCCAATTCTTTCTTGATTCTTCCTTTCAGAATCCCAAAGCCTTGACTCTTATTCATGTACCGAATGTATGCAGATGCAAACCTGGAGCAACTATGCTATGTCAGGAATGTTTGATAGACAGGTAAAGTTGCTCAGTTAGGGGAGGGGATGAGCTTCATTGACACAATAGGTCATTCTTAGAATTCTGTGAACGTAGGAAATAGTGTTACTTTTCATAGTTGGGTTCTCAGGGGTCTGATTAGAAAACACAGTGAACAAGTCTCTTCCTGTACAAATTACAGATAGTACAAATTGGAAATAATCAACAGAGGGAAGCCATGAGAATTAAGGGGTATTGGGAAAACGTTGAAGGAGGAGAGAATTTAGATGGGACTTGAAGGAAGTTGGGTAGCAAAGGTGAAGAGAGAGCACATTTCAGACATAGGGCATTATTTATGGAAGAGGAAGAAAGCACATTACAATTTATAAAATATTTTCCTCCAAACCAGTTTTGAAAGTAACTGAACCAAGGACTAATAGCTCATCAACGATGGCAAAGAAACCTGAATTTAGGTCTCTCACTCTATGTTCAGTGCTCTTTCCCTTGGGATATGTTACCTCTCATAATAATAAGGTACGGTTTATATAACATGTTTTGATATATATGGCAGTTGAAATAATTTATCTCATTCCCATCTTGCAATAATTAATTTTTAATTTTCCATATGAGGAAGTTCATGGAGGAAAAATTACTTGCCTAAGGTCACATAGCTGTTGCATGGAAGAGAAAGGCTTTGCACCCAGGGCTTCTCCATATCCATATGCATATCCATATCAACACACACATCTAAATCCATATTAATACCTCTACCCATACCCATATCCATCCCTATACTCATTTCCATACCCATACCCATATCCACATCCAATACTATTTCAATTGTATCTTAGTTGTTCAACCCTTCTCCAGTAGCTGGTTCCATTGTGTCCAGATGCCCGTACCTAGTAGACTTAAGGTAAAACTTTAAGAGTCCTTAGAGAGCTGAGTATGAACCACGGATGGGAAACCTTTTATAAGCTACCCTACGAGCATGTGGGAAGTTTTTCAATGATAGCTATCCAAAAGGAGAATGCGAAGCAAAGTGTTCTAACATTGAAAGTCTTCAAGTAGAGAATGGAGGAGTATTGCCTTTGATGTAAAGAAACCATTCCCATACTGGCAAAGATTGAACTGGATGACCTCTGAGTTCCATTCCATTTCTGATATTCTAGGATCTGTGCTGCTATGACCTGGGAAGGTCTTGGAAAAGCCCTTTGGAGAAGACCACTTAATGAGCCTGAAAAATGATGGTATGTCTTGTCCATGTGTAGGAACAAGGAAAAGGAACTAGGAATGAAATTAATTCCTCTTCAGATGCATTACTATGGCTATGATGCCAAATGGAAGAAAGAACAATAGCAAGAAAATGCCAGGTCTCAGCAACCAGGAGGGATCCAAGGAGAAGAAAAATAATCATATTGGGGGAGTAGTTTCTAGGTATGCATTTACACCTTGCAGCTGAGTTCTTTTTCCTTAATGTTTCTTTTAAGAAAATATTTATTCTGTCTTATATTTCTCAATCACATGTAACTTTTTACAAATAATCATTTTTGAAAAATTTGAGTTTCAAATTCAATCTCTCACTTCTGCTTCTTCCCCTTTCTTGAGAAGGCAAGCAATTTTATTTTGGTTATTTATGTGATGTCATGTGAAACATTTTTCCATGGGGAATGTCAGACCAGATTTTAACCCAGGACCTTCTACCTACAGTCCTGGATTTCTATCTATTGAGTCACGTAGCTGTTTAATAAATCAGCCAATCAGTCAACCAGAATTATTAAGTACCTGCTGTGTAGCAGGTATTCTATTAAATTATGGGAATACAAAGAAGGGGCAAAAACTGAGGAAACAAACAATCTCTGTTCTCCAGAAGCTCATGGCTTAATGGAAGAGCTGACATGGTAACAACCATATACAGAACAAGATATGTATAGGGCAAATTGAATTAAATAGAATTAACTGAATCTTGGGAAGCACCAAAGATTCACTGAGAGAGTGATGTGAAAGGGGATGGGGTGTCACTAGACTACTCTGAGCTATATAGGTGTGGTTGGGCTCCTGCCTTCAAAATCCTAATCACTGCTAAAATGACATGCCTCATGCTGCCAGGGCAAATGACCAGGTAAGCCTCAGATGGTTGGGCCAGGCTGGTTCCAGTGTGGGCTCCCATAAATAAGCCTGAAAGCCTTTGACTAGGAGAGCATCAGCTGAGTAAGGACACACCTCAGCGGCCTTACTACAGGTGTTATTTTACTACAATCCTGAATATATATTGCTTATTGGTCATGGGTCTTTGGTTTTGCGAAGCAGGGGTGTTTCCTTCTCATCACCAGTGGGTCACTAATACTTTCTACCTCTCTTCTGTCTTTTTCTTCCATGTGGATCTGCATTTAAATCCCATTTCTTGATAGAGAAGCCTTTGGTTGTATAACACATCTACCTGGAAATGTTGAGATTAGCAAACTCATACTGCTACATTTCTTGTCATTGATCAATCAATTAAAACACCTACTAAGCCTCCACTCTATATCAGGCACTGTGCTAACCATGGAGAATACAAATACAAAGAATTAATCTCTATTTGCAAAAGCTCTCCATTTTGGGTCCTGTTTCAGGTGTACACAATAAATATTTGTTGATTGATTAATCAATTGATTTAAAATTTAGCACTAGAGGTATCAGAATTGATCAGACTTTCTTAACTTGGGGTCCATGGACTTTAAAAAATGATTACTGTATTGAAATAGAATTTAAGTTAAATCTTTTTTTTTTTTAAACCCTTACCTTCAGTCTTGGAGTCAATACTGTGTATTGGTTCCAAGGCAGAAGAGTGGTAAGGGCTAGGCAATGGGGGTCAAGTGACTTGCCCAGGGTCACACAGCTGGGAAGTGTCTGAGGTCAGATTTGAACCTAGGACCTCCAGTCTCTAGGCCTGGCTCTCAATCCACTGAGCTACCCAACTGCCCCCATTTTTTGTTTTGTTTAAGTCAACTTTGTTAATCAATGGGGATGAATATGAGAATAAAAATGAAAATTGACCCTGCTTTTATAAAGGAAAATATTTAGATATTTTTGTGTTATGCATTTAATAACTTGATTCTGATTAGGGCCAAAAGGACCATATTATGAAATATTAAGAACTTCTGAACTAGATGATTTCTGAGGTCTTTTCCAGGTCTAATATTCTACAACCTCTTCTAGTTTCAGGATTCTGGGTCCTAATAATCTCCTTTTATAAAGAATCTTATGACATCAACACCAGTCTGTGCCCTTAACATTCTTTTGTCCTTCTCTGGCTCCAAGAAGATCATCCATAATTATGTTAGCTGCTATGACTCTCCACAGAGAGATGTGGTCAAAAGTTGAGGTGGGCTATTTTTTCTTGAAGAGATCATGAGTAGCTCTTGAAGCATGCTCCTTTGGAATAGAGAATTGCAGCCTTTTGCAATGGTTGGTTGGCATGCTTTGGATAGTGAGTCAATTTCCAATGTCTGGTTCTGAAGAAGGAGCTACATTAAGTCTTGGATGGGGCGAGGAACAATAACCACCTATTTCCTCACTACCACATGCTAGAACATCATCCTCAGCTTGAAGAAACAGAGGCTTATTGAGAGGGTGGGGAGAAGGATTTCCATCTCTGTGAGGTAGGCAGCCCAAACATTATATTGTTTTGCCCTTTGGAAATCAGAGCTATTTTCTATCTCTGAAACACGATAGATCTTTTACTCGTTGAGAGCACGTTTGCCTAGTCTAACTGGGTTGTGTGATTTTTTATTCTTGTACTAAAAAAACTGCCATCTTAGAGCCAAAGTTAACCTTCCAGACCTGCATTTGCTATGGTTGATAAGATCATATAATCTGAGATTTGGAAGGGACCTCAGAGTCCTTCTGATCCAGTATCTCCCTGAGAAAGACTCATTTGCACCATCCCAGGTATTATCTGGTCTTAACATGAAATCCCTAGCAAGGGGCATTTTACTACCTCCCAAGGCAGCCCATCCCATGTTGGACAAGTCCAGCGATTTAAAGGGTTCTCCTTACACTGAGTCAAAAGGGTCTGTTTGCACTTTCTTCTCACTGTTCCTCATTTTATACTCTAGGTCCAAGCAGAACAAGTTGAAGCTGTTTTATGGACAGCCCTTCAGATTGCTAGCCTGTCTCCTTTAAGTATTCTCTGTTCCAATTAAATTCAACAAATATTTACTGAGTACCAACTTACTGTGTGAGGTCCGTGCCAGTACAAGTCTCTTTGTTTTGTTTTGTTTAAGTTGACTATATTAATAAATAAGTATAAAAAATAAAAACAGACCATGCCTTCGATAAAGGAAAATATGAATTCATAGCATGTCTCAAACATTTATAACCTGTATGACTCTGGACAAGTAATTTCACTAATGTCCCACCTTCAGTTTCTCTAGCAGTGGAATGGGGATAAGAATAGCACTTACCTTATAGGATTGTTGTGAGTGTTACATGAGTTTGCATACAATAACCACTTTGAAAAGACAAAATCATTTAGTAAATATTGCTGCTACTATCAGTCTTCCTCCTCTTACTACTTCCTCCTATTATCACCACTGATACTACTACCATCACCATCACCTCCACTAAAATAACAGCTACTACTACTACTACCATTATTACTGCTACTCCTCCACCTCTTCCTATCTTATGTCTTTCTTTCATGTGTGAGTTGGACTAGATGTCTTCTCTATTGTCTTTCAACTCTAAATTTTCAATGTGAACGTTCACATAAGGAAAGTCTATCCAAATGAATACAAAGTAATTGCTACAGGCAGACACAGAGACAAAGAGATAGAGGGGGAGAGAGAGAGACAGACAAGGAAAGAAAGATATAGGGAGGGGAGGATACGAATACACCAGGAACCAGACAAGGCATCATGGAGGAGGAGGTGTCTGAGTTGTGTTTGAGGAAAACTAGGAAGTTGGAAGTGAGGATAGAAGGAAGCCAAGAAGTGGAGTCTCACCTGGAAAGGAAATCATCAAGGTGAGAGAGAATTCACAGGACATCCATCATCCTGGCAGGGAGTGTCTCTAGCTGTATCCTACAAAATAGTCTGACTTTGCACCAGTTCTCTTTAATCAACTTTGGATGGCAATATAAAGGATAGGCTAAATCTCAAAGAAGGAAATCAATATGTAAAAGAGGTTCTTGCAGATGTTTGGTGTGTCCTGTGTGTGAAAGGGACATATAGAAATGCTTTGTCTGGACCTGTTACTCAATAATCATTTATTAAGTTCTTACTATGTCCCTAGGACTGTGTGGAGCATGGGTATATGACCAAATGACAAATGATAGACCCTTCTCCCAAGGAGCTCAAAATCTGATGGAGGAGCTCACAATTGCCCTCTATACCAAAGGAGACCAGAGATATGATAGCTATGGATTCTGGAAAGGAGCCGATCATTGGAGCAGACAAGAGAGTCAAACTTAAGAGAAATTACATTCGCCTTCAGAAAAGGAGACAAGGACTCTGTGGCAGGACTGAAATAACACACATGTGCCTTAATCCCTTTCTACTTTAAGTTTGAGCCTACTCTCCTTAGAGACCTTATTTATGTAGGGGGATAGTGTGACCGATACAAGCTATCCTTCCTAAACCTATTTGGCAGATACTTTTTTTTTAAGAAACCATTACCTTCTGTCATAGAATCAATACTGCGTATTGGTTCCAAGGTGGAAGAGCGGTAAGGGCTAGGCAATGGGGGTTAAGTGACTTGCCCAGGGTCACACAGCTAGATTTGAACCCAGGACCTCTCATCTCTAGGCCTGGCTTTCAATCCACTGAGCTACTCTGTTTGTATCACTAGTACTTAGCCCAGTGCCTAGCAACTTAATAGGTATTTAAAAAATGCTTGTTGATTGAATGGGGATAGAAAGAAAGAAAAAAAATCATCCCTGCTTCCACAAGGAGTATACAGTTTAAAGGATGGATGTACAACATGCAAACAACTAGTGATGGGCTGGAGATGTCCATCAATTGGGGAATGGTTGAGTGATAGTGGCATGTGATTGTAATGGAACACTGTTGTGCCATAAGAAATGATGAACAAGATGATCACCAAAAAACCCTGGAAAGACTTCTATGAAATGATACAAAGTAAAGTAAGCAGAACCAGATCACTGTTCATAGTAACAACAATAGTATGCAATGATCAATTGTGGATGACTTAATTATTATCAACAAGGCAAGGATCCAGGGACAACTCCAAGGGACTCCTAATGAAAAAGGTTATCCACCTCCATAGAAGAAACTGAAGGAGTCCAAATATAGTTTGAAGCATACCATTCTTTGCTGGATTTCCTCCATGCATTTTTCTCTGGCTTAAGTAATATGTCTCTTTTTTCACAACACTATGCACATGGAAATATATATTGTATGAAAACATCTGTATGACTGTATCGTATTATCTGCTTTCTTGGAGAGGGGGGAGGGATAGGAAGGGGAGAGAACATAGATCACATAATGTCAGAAAAGGATGACTAAACATTGAATGTCTGAAAAATAAAATCCAACAAATATAAATAAGTAAAACTAAAATAATTATTTTAAAAAAGTATATATAATCAAGTCACCCTTACTTAATAAAGTCCACTGGTTCCCAATGATTTCTAGGAACAAATAGAAATTCTTTGGTTAATTGGGGTTGAAGGGGAAGCATTTCAAAGAGAAACTACTAAGATTAAGGAGGACTAGGGAAAACTCCATGCAGAAGATGGGACTCTGGTAGAGGCTTAGTCCAGGGATTCTCAAACTATGGTTCATATATTTATTTTTATAATATTTTCTAAATTCATTTAAATGCAATGAATTTCCTTTGTGTTCCTATGTTTTTTATTGAAGCATTTAAAATCAGTATTTTGAGGCGTGCACAGGCTTCACTAGAACTTTCAAAGGATCCAAGATGAAAAAAAGGTAAAAATCCATGTTAATATACTAGATTATTTTTACTTAGATATGGATGTCCCTCAACTAGTGCTCCTCGAATATCCCTAAGAACTTTTCCCTCTTCCTACCTTCTCTTTTGTTAAGAGGAAGAACAGTATAACAGAAAGAGGACTAGATTTTAGGTCAAATTCCTTGACTGGCATTTTAAAATCTTGATCTGACACCAACCTGCCTTTTCAGAGAAGAGATTTCATTATTTCACCTTATTCCCTTTTAAACACTCTAAATTAGAGCCAAACTGATCTTTTTGACACTACCTAGATTTTGGATTCCTCAAGCTGCCCAATTCCTAGAATCCCTCCCCTCCTCATCAAGACCTCTTAGAACCCAGAGCATTCTTCAGAGCTCAGGTCAGGTTTCACCTCCTAAGTGAAACCTTTCATTTGAAGATCTGGTCTAACTTAATTAGCACCACTGGCTCCTGTGTCTTCTGGGATCAAATAGAAACTTTGGTTAAGCATTTAAGCTCTTTACAACCTATCCTCTTTCCATTCCAGTTTTTTTTTTTTTAATACTTTACTCACCTCTACATTGATGTAGTCCAGCTTTAGTGACCTGCTTATTACTTTTCCTATATTACCCCAATCTCCAGTCTCAGGGCCTTTGTAGTGTCTCTACCCCACATCTAGAATGCTATCTTGCCTCCCCATCCATCTCCAGAAATCCTTGTTTCTTTCATGATTTACCTCAGTTAAGTAGATAGAGTGCTGGTCCTGGAAATGGGAACTCATCTTCCGGAGTTCAAATGTGGTCTCAGATACTTACTAGCATTGTGAACTTGGGCAAGTTATTTTATCTTGTTTGCCTCAGTTTCCTCTTCTGTAAAATAAGCTGGAGAAGGAAATGGTAAATCATTACAATATTTTTGCCCATAAAACCCCAAGAAGGAGTCACAAAGAGGTTGTTATATATGAAAACACCTGAACAACAAACAATTCACCTACTATAGGAGATTTTTCTTGGTCCTCCAGCATTACCTCACATTTCATTTGAATATGGTTTGTATATATATTTGTCCACCTTCTCTTCTAATAGAATGTTCCTTGAAGACAGGTTCCATCCTGTTCCTTGTGCTTTGTGAAGAATCTAGCACATGATTGTTGTTATTCATTTATGTCTTTTCTTGGCAAAGATATCTCAAAGAGTAGTTTGCTATTTCCTTATCCTGTGGATTAAGGCAAACAGAGGTTAAGTGACTTGGCTAGGGTGACACAGAGTAATTGTCTAATGTTGGATTTGAATTCCACTGGCTGAATCATCTTGCTGTCTCTGGCACAGAGACATCTAATAAAGTGTTAATTATAATATCTAATAAATTATTAACAATAATTATTATCAGGCATCTAATACATTGATTAATTGGTGGACTGCTTTCTGAACACACACACATATATAAAATAGAAATTGGAATGTGTGATTGAGGTAATGCCTTTTCCTAGGATGTTCTTTTTGCAATATTGAGCAATTTCAGCTGTCTAAATGGAATTGAATTCTGTAGATACGTAGTGACAAGAGGATGGGCACCAGGATTCCACTGTATGTGAGATGTCATAAAAAACTACTTTCCAAACTAGTTGGTTCTATTTTAGACCCTTGTGAAGGGTGTGGAAAAAAAGAAATGAACAAAACAAAAACCCAATGAATTTGGAGTAAATGGACCTAATTTCAAAATTTCCTTATGCTATATGTGACCTTGAACAAGTCCCTTCCTCGGTCTCTGCCCAGGTTTCCTCCAAAAAATGAAGAGATTGAACCGATGTTCTGGTTCTCAATTTTATGATCCCTGTGAGTTCTAAATTTTAAAATGGAGGTAGGTTATCTTGTCTCTGTGCCATAATGGGTTTGTTCCTCAATTCTGGGCAGTCTTGGATTCCCTTTAATTCAGGTCTGAGGGCTGGGTGCAAGGTCCCAAGGCATCCTGAAATGACAACCTAAGAGTTGGGAGAAGAATGGAATGCGACTTCCTTTTCTGACGGTATCTTTGGTCTCCTCTGCAGGAGGCTGGAATCCCCATTGTCAGGAGGATGTGAAAGATTTCCTGTTTTTGAAAAGTTGAAATTGAAAAGTGCTGTCATTTTCTTTAAATACACTCTTTTGAATAAAACATCGATTCTCAATGCCAGCAGCAAGCTTCTAAACATGTTCAAGATGACATGATTGATAACACAAAGGCTGTTTCAAGATGTTTCTAATTTCATCTTTCGGGCTTTAAGAATTAAGCTACATTTTCACTGTGATGTATGGTCCAGTGAGAAGGTGTGTTTGAACCAAAGTTATTTATTTATGCTTTTCTTTTGACAGATGAATATTAACTACTGAGCAAATTGAAAAACCAATTAATGAAAGCTCAAAATGCCCCTGTGAATACTGAAGAGAGGAGAGAGTTTTTCCCCCCATTTCTAGACTATCACATTGAAAAAATAAAACTTGACTTGCTGTGATTCTTAGGAATATGGGGTCATAGACTTATAGCTAGAACAGTCATCCAGTTAAATTTTCATTTTACAGATGAGAAAACTAAGTCCCACACAGATTGGGTGACTTGCTTTGTGTCAAATAGCTAGGAAGTGGTTGAGGCAAGATTTGAACCCAGGCTATCTTAAATCCAAATCCAGCCCTCTCTCTACTAGATTCCTCTATTCCTGGTAGTCTACTAATAATAACAGCTTTCTAGAGTGCTGTCAAGTTTATCAAGTCAACAAGTATTTATGTATAGATTATATTAATATTAACTATTAATGATTATTGGTTAATGTTAATTATTATTAATGTGAAATTATACCTAATATGTGATCACATATAATTCATGCTGTGCATACGAGGAAAAACAAATATTCCCTGCTTCCAAATTCACGTACTAATGGGGGACGCCACACGCATATCCAACTATGTACAAACCAGACATACAAACTATAAATTGGAGGTAATCAGCAGAGGGAAGGTATTAGCATTAAGGGGAACCAGGAGAGGCTCCACAAGTTTCAGATGAAGATATGGAAGGTTTCAGAGATTAAGTGAATGGCCCAGGGCCAAACAGCTATAAGTTTTATCATCCAGGTTTCCTTGCTCCAAGTATAGAGCACTTTGAGCTCTTATATTACATTATCTGTAATTATGTTACATATGATTATATTACACTGCCCAAGGTGGTCTAAGAAGTGGACCTATTACCTACCCAAAGCCTGAGATGGGGTGGTTTGATGAGAGATTTAAATAAATACATTCAAAAGTGGCTCCCATCCCCCTGGCCAGGCTCTTGCCTCTTTTAGCCTTTGTGAAGTTTAATAACGGAATAAAATACTCGGAACTATCTTTTCCTGTGCTGCTGTTGAAGATACAAACTTTTAATCAGGCTTGGCTATGTGAGGATTTATGGGAGGACATAGCAAAACACAAGAAAGTATGGATGGGTTGCAATTTGAGCCAGAAGTGGGACCACCTCTATTGACGAGGTCATGGGGCTCTAGGAATGGCTATTCATTTTCTTGTGTTAGAAAGCTTGCTGTATAAGGTTGTAGTGTATGGTCCTTATCCCCCTCTGCTCTCTCCCATTCCTCACAGACAATGAGAAGCTGTTAGCTGGGAGTAAGTATTGTTGGGGTAGAGTCCTGGGATTGTCTCTCTCTTTTTTTAACCTTTATTTTCTGTGTAAGCATTGATATTGAGTATAGGTTCCAATAGTAGTAAGGACTAGAAACTGAAGTTAAGTGATTTGCCCAGGGTTACAAAGGTAAGCAGTGTCTGAGGTCAGATTTGAATCCAGGACCTCCCCTATTCACTGAGAGACTTTAAACAAATCATTAAATACACTGTGAACCTCAGATATCTCATTTGTACCATAACAATAATAAATAGTGCTTCCATGGTGTTATTTAATGTTTCTAAAGTGCTGAAACATCTGCTGCCTCATTTGAACTTCATAAGAACCCTGGCAGGGAGGTGCTATTATTATCTCCATTTTGTAGATAAGGAAGTTGAGGCAGACTGAGGCAAAGCAACTTCCCCAGAGTGACATAGATAAAAAGTATCTGGACTAGACTTGAACTTTGGTCTTCCTGGTTTCAGGTTCAGTGTTCTGACCACTGAGTCGCTTCATGGGGTTGCTGTGATCACAGAATGAGATAATGGATGTAAATTGCTTTATTATTTTTAACTCCTTCAAGTATTTTATTATTGTTAGGTTGGATTGGACCAAAGAACAGGTTTCTTGCATAGCCTTCCTTTCTACTAACCTGATTCCTTTCTTTTCTCATTGCTTCTAAATGTAGAACAAGTGAGTTCCCCATCCCTAGAGGAATTTACATAGAGATATCTATGCCTTTGTTGAGGTACTTCTAGAAAAGTTTCAATCATTGTTTAAAGAGTTTAGACAGATGACCCCTCAGGTCCCTTCCATCTTTTTTTTTTTGGTCCCATATATATATATATATATATATATATATATATATATATATATATGCATATATTTTCCCACTTCCATCTTCAGGAAGTGGGTAGAGTAGAAAGGCTTACAGAGAGAATTCTTGGTTTCTAAACCCTGCTCTGGTAATGATCATCTGGAACAATGGACCGATTACTTGAACCTAAATATGGTGGGATGAGTTCTAGATCTAGAGTGGAAGGAAATGTATTGAAATTAATTACCTACATGACTTTAGAAAAGTTACTTATTGCTTCTATTCCTCAGTTTTCTCAACTGCAAAATAAGGAACTTGGATTAGCTTATATCTAAAGTCTTTTTCAGTTCTAAATCTATGCTTCTATGATTCTCTTTGGTCCTTAGTTTTTTCATCTTGTGAGGGGCTTGATAATACTTGCACCATTCTCTCCCCCAGCTCCCTCAAGTGATTCCCTCTTAAGGGATTACTCTCTTCTCCAGTCTGACCCCACCACTGGGTTCTGAGCTGGAGTTCTATGTCATATGGGCTCCATTGAGCATGACTAAGCCTCTTTAGCCAATTTTGATATACTTTGGATGTAATATCACTTTATCTCTTCCATTGGCTTTCTCTCCTGCTAAATTGATTAAGAAGTTTCCACACTTTATTTTTGATGGATGGGTTGACCAATTCTACAGAGGTGTTCTCACCTGATAAAGGTGTGGGAGTGGAGAGACTTGCTTAGTTACTTTTGATTGTGGGGAGTTGCTGATTAATTTGTGTCACAATTATTCCTCCTCCCATTTAAAAAAATGATTGACTTTGGACTAGATGGTCTCTATGGTTTCTCTCTTTAAATGCTGTGATCTCACAACAAATGTCCATTTGAGTTTGGCTTATTTGAGGAAGGCTGTGGAGAGGACCATGACAGCAACTTTGAAATTAACAAGAGGCTAATTCATTGAACATATGCTCTCCATTTTGTCATATGCTAATGGAAATGAAGAACAAATAACCTGAGATTTCATTTACAGACACTAAATTATTCTTTCCTCTAAATACTGTGGGCATCAATCTGTCACCCTGCTTTTTTTGTCCATCACTAATTTTTAATAATTTCATGACAACTACTTGTTCCACATTAAAATACCACCTCCAAAATGCAGTTTGAGAAAGCAAGAACTTCACTGAAGATATCTAAGGGATATTTTCTTTGGAGAGTTAGTGAGGGGCAGCTAGGCAGTACAGTGGATAGAATGGATAGAACAATGGGATTAAAATCAGGAAGACCCATCTTCATGAGTTCAAACATGGCCCTAGATACTTACTGGCTGTGTGATCCTGGGAAAGTCTCTTGTTAGCCTCAGTTTCTCATCTGGAAAATAAGAGGAAATAACAAATCTTTTCAATATCTTTTCCAAGAAAACTCCAATGAGGTGATGTAGAATTGGATGTTCCTGAAAGGACTAAACAACAAGAGTTAACAATTATATCTGGGTGGCTCAGTGAATAGAGTACTAGGCCTGGATTTGGGAGGCCCTGGGTTCAAATTTAGCCTCAGACACTTCCTATCTATGTGACCTGGACAAGTCACTTTACCCTTATTGCCTAGCGCTTACTGCTCTTATGCCTTGGACCCAATACACATTGATTCTAAGATGGGAGGTAAGGGTTAAAAAAAATTAGATCCTTTGGAAAAGTGGTCTTAGGATTTTTTTTTTGTTTGCAAATAACTGACTTTGAAAAAAATACAGTCATAAAGGGGACAAAGAAATCTACCCTTCCTGTCCCCAATTCTAAATGCTAATTGTAATTAAGAACGGATCAGTGCATATACTTTCTGTCCCTCCTACTGCTCCTGCTCCATGATTAGTAAGTATGCTTGGCTCTGCCTGCTGAGAAGGGTTTTCTGTGAAGACTTTGCTTCCTCTTTCCAATGCATCCTGAAATTTTAGCTTCTCTGAAGTAAAGACATGACTTGATTTTATTTCATAGAGTTATGCAATGGCAAAGTTGCAAGGGGCCTTAGAATTGGAAGGAACAGGAGTCAAGATAAAGTGGAAAGCCTGCTAGATTTGCCATCAGAGAACATGGGTTCCAATCCCATTTCTGACCCTAACATGTGCTAGAGTGGAAAATTGATTACTTTTGGAATCAGAGAATTTGAGTTCAAATATATCATATTCAAATAAGATATTATATACATATAGCTATATATTTTATCATTTACTATTTGTGTGATCTTAGGAATGTCAATTAACTTCTCCTGGCCTTGGCTTTGGTTTCCTCAACTATAAAGGAGAGAGTTGAACTAGATGGCCTCTGAGGACACTTCCAAGTCCAGAGCTATCAATCTATAGAGTACAGAGTGTTAGAATATGAAGGATAGAATGTTATAACTCTAAGAGACCTCAGCACACAGAATTCTAAGGAATGATGGAAGGAGAGCTGGAATCAAAAGGCCAGTGTGGGAATCCCATCTTTGCCATTTATTACCTGTGTGACTTTGGGTCAGTAACTTTGGCATCAGCTTCTTCACCTATACAATCAGGAAATAGGGCAAGATGATGAAAATGATGACTGAGATCCTTTCCAGTTTTAAATCTATGCTTCTATGAGATTGAATCTAGTACAACAGAATATTTGGAATTTTAGAGGTGAAAGTAATGTTAGAAAGTAGGATGCTAAGGGGCAGCTGGGTGGCTCACTGGATTAAGAGCCAGACCTAGAGAAGGGAGGTCCTGGGTTTAAATCTGACCTTGGACACTTTCTAGCTGTGAGACCCTGGGCAAGTCATTTAACCCCCATTGCCTATCCTTTACCGCTCTTCTGCCTTAGAACCAATACACACTATTGATTCCAAGATGGAGGTAACGGTTTTTAAAATAAAACCAAACCAAATAAAGACCACAGCCCAGAGAATGTTCCAGAGCTGGAAGAGACCTTAAAATTCTTCTAAAACAAGGTGATGTTTTTGGATTCAAAAACCTCAACTGGACTTTGAAGAACACCAATAAACTCTCAAAGAATACTGCCCTTCTCCTTGCATGGCAAATAACAGTATTAGCAATTATGCAGGGAGCTACTTCAAATTATGATTATGTATGGTATATCTCTTAGCCCCACTGAAATAAAATCTTTATTGTTGTTGATAATCTGCTATTTTAGAATGAAGAACATGGAATTTCAATTTCTCCCTGAGGCACATGTACAGAGTTTGAAAAGTTACAAGCTGTTTTTCATGACCAAATTGATTAGCCTTCCTCTATCTCCAACTAACAAAAAGTACGCGGCCCGATTGTTCAGTTTCAGCCCAAGGAATACATCATTAAGTTTAATATAAACATTGTTCTTCATTACTCGGCTGGAATTTCTTTGAAAGGAATTTCATCATAATATGATTGGAATGAGCTTGCAGAGTAATATTAAAGCAATAAACTAGGTGGAAGCATACATTATGGCAGGCTTGAGAGATAAGTTGGACACCAGGAAAAGTTATTACCATGTTTGCAATTTTGTGTCACAATGTTGAACTACAACTCATAATGTTAACTATTCCACTGTTTAGTCATTTTTATGGCTTGTCAGGAAAATGGAGCTGTCTCTTGTCATTTTGGACATTCTGAGGAGTTGCCTTCGTGGTGAGGAAGACAAAAATGATGAAATTTGACATAGAACTATTTTTGTCAATTTTTTTTATTCCTAAGAGACTTTAAGACAAATTAATATACTTAGAGTGTGTTCGGATTTTGCAGTGCAGCAACATGCAGGATGTCATGTGGATCAGAGTGCCTAACACCATTGTCTTTTTAAGTGGTAAGAAGAAAACTACCCAGACCCCTATGGCTCCATCTTGGACATCCTTTGCTACAACCCTCTCATTTCATAGACATGTAAACTGAACTCAGAGAGAGTATCGATTTTTCTTATCACATACAGAGGAAATAGCAGGTATAGCATTTGAATACAAATGTTCTGTTTCTAAATTCAATGCTCTCTCACTCTCCTAAGGTCAAATATTTAGAACTGGATGGACTCTTTGAGATCACTGAGTAGGAATTAATCATTGTACAGAAGGGGAATTGAAGTCCAGAAATGTTAAATGAGTAACTTAAGGTGACACAGACCCTAAATGGCAGAGACTGGATTTGAACTCAGGTCTATCTACTGTCTCCACATTTAGTGCCTTTCTCACTGTATTACATTGCTTAGAGTCCCATGGCAGTGGTTAATTAGCCTTGCCCCTTCTTCTCATGATGCCCTGTCAGCTTTATGTGAGTCTGAGAAGTTTTTTGATATATTTTGCTCTTGGTTCTGAAACTGGGAAGCTCTCTTCCAACCCCCAAATATTATCCTCTTGATCTATGTTGTACTATGCAATGCCCAATTATCTTCAATATGATGGTGAAATGGAGACTATATATTAAAACATCTTAGTACTCTTTTATCTTTCTATCAATCTATCATCTATCCATCTATTAGTCTAACAATCTATCATCTATTTATTTATTAATCTATCATCTACCCATATATCCATCTATTAACTTATCATATATTTATTTCTCAATCTATCATCTATTTGAATATAAATATATTAATCTAACTATGTATCATCTATCAGTTTATCTATCATATGTCCAAATATCTATCAATCTATCAACTCTTTATTTATCTATTAGTGTATTACCTTTCTATCTGAGAAACTGAGTAAGATATAGTTGTTCATGATTTATTATTCATCCTGCAGTAGCTTCCTGCAGACTCAACGTTTCTCAGTTTCATCATCCCAATTTTGTAATCAGCTCTGAAAACTCATTATTACCTCTTGGTGGGGGAAATGATGCTTCTATTTCTCCTTCTTTATGCAAGTTTTGAAAAAGAAAAAATAAACAAGCTAATAGTCCTTGGCAGGCAGAAATCTTAACATCCAGAAGGCCTCTGGTGAGAGAAAGGCCTTTTGTCCAACTTGGAGAGTCCAAAGGTAGCTTAAAGTGAGTGAGGACCTCTCTACATGGTTGTTGTTCAGGCATTTTTGTTTTGTCTGACTCTTTGTGACCCTATTTGGGGATTTCTTGACAAAGATTTTTGAGAGATTTTGCTATTTCCTACTCCATTTCATTTAACAGATGAGGAAACTGAGGCTAACAAGGTTAAGTGATTTGGCCAAGGTCAGACAGCTAGTGTCTGAGGCCATATTTGAATTCAGGAAGATAAACCTTCCTGATTTTAGGCCCAGAACTCTATCAATTGAGTCAAGTAGTTGCCCCACTCTACCTGGAAAACCATGGCTTACCATATGTCCAGTTTAAGAAGCAAAATAGGATGTGGTCAATACATATGATCCCCTTCTTGAAATGGGGAATGTCTTGGAGCAGGTGATGAACACAATAAGCTCCTCTATAGCTTATAATCTTCAGTTTTTGTCTCCATCTTGTTTTTCTATCTTTTTATTTCCTGACCTTCATTCATTCATTAAAGCATTTATTTAAATAATTTCCATCCATGAGCTAGATTCTGGAGATAAAGATAATGATGGCATTGTCTTTGCCTTCAAGTAGCTTACAGTCTAGTAAGTGAAATATATATATGTATGTATGTATATATATATATATATATATATATACACGTGTGTGTGTGTGTGTGTGAAATAGTGCAAAGGATGATTAGATCAAAGGAGAGATGATATACCATTGGAAAAATTTTCAGCCATAGGGATCCAGGAGGAGATGTCATGGTAGCTGAGGGTTGGAATAAGAGAAGGATTTTAGCAGGCAGAGATGAGTCAGGGACACATTCTAGGGAATGCAGGGTTGTTGGCTAGTTTGCCTTGAACATACCTTAGTCCCTGATCTACTGAGATACTGATCTCTGACACAAGATGTGACAAGTGCTCTTCTCCATACAACTGGACCATTTCCCATATGGCTGATATTTGGGTCTTGAAGGCTGCCATTATAGTTGATAAGTAGGGAAAATAGCTAGTTTACTTCAGTCATAAAAGGGAGCTGCTTCAAGCAGAGACACTGAATAAGGTAAAATATCCCATATCCAGGGCTTGAATTTGTATGCCACAGTGTCTTTTGACTATCAAGCAGTATGGGTCCTGACATACAGCAGGTGCTTAATAAGTGTTGATTGCCTGATCCACTCTGTACTAGGCAGCCAAGCCTAGATTTAGTCTCTAATATGTCCTCTGTTTCATGACACTTGTCTTCTTTCTGGATTTGTTTACTGAGAGAATAAATGGAAAACATTTATTAAGCATTTACTATGTACAAACACTTTGCAAGCATTAAGGAAATTTATTGAAAAAAGTGAAATGATCCCTCGTGTCAAGGAGCTCACATTCCTGTAGATATGCATGGTTGCTTTCTGGTTGTCTATCCCATTAGAGGTGGTCTCTAATGTATTCAAGGAACTCACAGGTACTACCTTTTGCCTTTCTTTTCCCATAGGGCTTATCACTGTGTCTGGCAGAGATTAGGTATAAATATATATTTAATGATATATTTATATGTAATAATGAATAAATAAACTAATTAAATAATTAATTAATTAATAAAAGTTGACTGACTGATCAAGACAAAACATATAAGAAAATTTAGAAAAAGGGCTGATAGGAAAGTCCAGTTGTCTTAAAGGTACAGTGGTAGAGCATATGATAAGGCCAAGGACTATTAAGTTATTGAAACACAATCAGATGACAGAGCCAAGAAACTAGAGGCAAAGTCTCTGATTTGACCCTCTATGTGATATTCGGGTGTTTTTAAGCCTTGCTTCTTTCCCACAGTGCAAGTCCTTCATCTCCAAAAATAATCATAGCTTTCATTCTTTAAAGGTTTCAAAACTCTTGTTTGCTCTTGTTTTCAACTTGTTTGAGTACTGTTAATGTCCCCATTGTGCAGATGAAGAGATTAAAGTTTTGCCAGGTTAAATGATTTGCTCAGTATCAGATTGTGTGTGAAGTTAGATTTAAACCTATGTCACCCTGACTCCATGACCAACATTCCACTAATTTTTATAACTGCCTCTGTGTAAGCCACTAAAATATTATTACCTTGTTCCTTGAAGAATATCATCTGAATCTCAAATCACCACAATAAGATGATGAAGAAATACCTTGAGAATTAAGGACAGAGAAAAAAAAGAGTTTCCTATCCCTTGTTTCTCTTGGTTTATGGCAAACTTGGTGAGAATAAAGGGGAATGGGCAACAGGCAATTTAGACTGAAAAAGCTGCCAAATTGGGTACTCCTTATACTTAAGGATTATGGAGCTATCCACGGTGCTTATCCATCCTAAGGCATGTCATATGAAATAATTAAGTCCCTAAGAGTTGGCAGTAGCATATAGTGGAAAGTATATCAGGCTTGGAGTTGGATTTGAATATCACGTCAATCTCTCATTAATCATGTGACTCTAGCTCTATCATTTAGCCTTTCTGAAGCATGCTTTTCTCATCTGTACAATGGGAAAATAATATGTACTGCCTACTTTATAGGGCAGATAGAAGAAAAGCCATCGGTAAACCTTCAGGTTTTACAGAAATTAGAGCTATTATCATCACTTCATACTAGGGATGAAGTCCAAAGTAAACACATCGTTATATAGGCAATCAGAAGGGGAAGAGTGGGGGATTGAACTGTTGCTGTTTATTTAGTTTGGGGAAGAAGAGTCTTGGAGGTAGAGGAAAATGTGATTGATGTTGCTAAAGATTTGAGGGGCTATCATGGAGAAGAGGGATTAGGCTCCAGAGGGCCAAATAAGGAGAACTGGTTGGAAGTTGAAGAGAAGCATATTCAGCTCAGCATAGTTTAAAATATCTAAACAATTAGAGGAATCTAAAAGTAGAACGGACTGCTTATAAGGTACTCTTGGTAAAGGTCTAAAATAAACTAGATTGACTACTTGTTGTGATGGTGTGTGTGTGTGTGTGTGTGTGTGTGTGTGTGTGTGTGTGTGTGTGTGATCCTTTTCAGGTTAGGGTTGGAGTAAATCCCTGTGAAATCCCTGTCATTTCCTAAAATTCCTAAAATTCTGCATGTGGTAGATATGCAGATTATATACTTGCTAGATATTCAAGGTTTCCATGATGTCACTCAAGGTTATTAGACTAAATTCTTCACTTTGATTAATAGAGACATAGCATCACTGTATCTATACTAAGAAATACTTAGGCAGACTATTTGAAAATCAACCTAAATAATATCTAATGCTATCCCCCCCCAAACTGCATCCAAAATGCAGTGAAAGAAATAATTCTGGGGAGGCAATAGATTCTTATTTCTATTTGAAAAATTGATAAGCAATTATGTGTGTAATATTTACAAGGGTTTGGGGATGCAAGAAAAAACAATTCAGTCCCTTCCTTCAAGGAATTGATATTGTTCCTGTCCTTTCTCAGATCCTTAACAGCCCTGGGACTCTGGGAAAGCCACTTAACCTTTTTTCAGCCTCAGTTGCTTAACTGCAAAATGATTGTGCCTACCTCTTGGGGCTTTTTTGAGGATCAAATGAGATAACATATGTAAAGCACTTTAGAAAAATTAAAGCATTACATAAATGCCATTTCATAATCATCATCATTATTTGTTTTCAAAGACAGTGTGAGTTAACATAAAAGAAGAAGAGTTTGGAAAAACTCAAAACTCAGTAAGATTAAAACTCACTTATTTTGGCAAATGGAGTGAGGTAGGATCTAATTTGAAAAGGCAAGAGAGGAGGAAGAAGAAAAAGAAGGAATTGGGAGGGAGAGGGAGAGGCTTTGGAATAAATGGAGAGAGAAACACTGGTAAAACTCAGATGTAATAGGACTAATTGGTACCAGGTATTTGGATCATGTTGTTCTCTTTGGGGAAAAAAGTTGAAATGAGACTTGGAAACGGCAAAACAATATTGATTAATGATGGAAAAATAACTCATGTCAGGAGTTGATTGATGGAAGTTCCCTAGTCAACATCATGAATTTGCAGAGTAATGAGCCTTTGTTTGTACCTTCTATGGAGGGTGAGGGCATACTAACTGACAACTTTGGGGACAGAAAACTACTTTTGAACTCTTAAATTCCTGGTCCTAGTTTTGGAGAAGTAGGAAGATAACCTCTCAGTTTGGAAGATGGTGTCACAGATGAGGAGAGCACGTAATCCAAGTGGTTGGAGCTCCTGAATCCCAGCTTTCTGGAAGAGTATTAGAAGTTCCTGATTGCCAGCCTTCTTGATAGATAAGGGGTTCCTACTTACCTAATCCATTTAATTTTTGTCCAAACCACAGGGTGAGTGCTATGACATTGGAGGACTCTTGTTTATCCTTCATTTTTGAATAGGACCAATGACATCATGGAGTGATGTCTTGACTTGTGCAGGAATTGGATTTAAGTGAGACAGAGTTGCACAAAGTCTTTGGCCTCATGCTCTCTTCTGCAGTAATCCAAGCCCAGTGGCAAATCAGGACAACTGATGATGACCTGGGATGTAGTGGATGACCTTGGCCTCTTTGAAGTCTGACCAAGCTCTAAGCACTCTACAGCACCTCCTTCAGTCTCCTTCAAGGCTGCTGGAACAAAGTATTCTTATCCTTCCATTGCTCTGGGGAAAGTTTTCACATGCTTGGGGTAGATCTCTTCTTGACTCCCTGGTAGGTCTAAGGCTCATTAGTTATCATCAACTTAGTATGGTCCATCTGCCAATATGGATTACTGGGTTTGGCCTCTGGGCATACTATAGCTTCTTGGAGCTATGGTGAGATTTGAATGCCAAATAGACACCAAAGTTATATGAGCAATCCTGAAAAGAGTGCCTCAAGTCTTCACACCAGAGTCCTCTTCGAACACCCGCACAACTAGGTCATGCAGTAGATAGAGTGCCAGGCTTGGAGTCAGGAAGACTCATCATTGTGAGTCCAACTCTGGCCTCAAGCACTTACTAACTGTGTGACCCATGGCAAGTTGCTTAACCCTCTTGGCCTCAGTTTCCTCATGTCTAAAATGAGCTGGAAAAGGAAATGGCAAACTATTCCAGTATCTTTTCCAAGAAAATCCCAAATGGGCTCATGAAAAGTCAGACACGACTAAAACAACTGAATAACAATAACAACAAAATACTGGAGGACTGCAAGACCCCTGGGGAAATGTGTGACTCACTGAAGAGGTAGAAGAATTCTATAATTTATTTATGTTACTGTGAGTTTTTTGTGTGTTTTTGCATTTTTTGTGGGATCTAATATAAGCATGTATCTGGTATTCATTACCAACTTGAATGCTTGTAGGTATTCAGAGTAACTTTTTTTAATCCATATCTAAGAAGACATGGCCATTCTGAGATTTTTCCAGAAGAGCTCTGGGTGGAGACAATATGTGCCAAACACAGAATGACTTGGTGGAGGAATGCTTCCAAGATCGTGCCTAATCATGAAAGCACAAAACTAGAAGGGCTGGGCCATGGATTTCATTTAGAACCAATAATTGTAGAGGTGGGCAATAAAAATTCTGATAGCTCCTCTTTACCTGAACTGTTTTACTGACATGATTGAATAGCTGATTCTGGGAGATAGGTACTTCAAAACTATTTGTCATTCTTTCAGTTCTCATTGTGATATATTGGAATCCATAGAATCATGTTAATAAAGATGGAAGAGAATTTAAAACATAGAATGTCAGACCATAAAGGGTCCTGGGAACAGAAATAAAAATACCAAATGTTAAGTATCAAATGTTCCTCAGATATCACATAATACATTTTCTACTGTTTTTCACGTGAGGCAACTGAGGCACAGAGAGAAGTCATTAACCATTTCATATGGCTAGTTAGTGTGGCACATTGGATAGAGCACTGGCCCTAAAGTCAGGAAGACTTGATCTCAAATCCAACTTCATTCAATCACAAATTTCCTGGCCCTGGGCAAGTCATTTCACCCTGTCTGCTTCAGTTTTCTCATCTAAAATGAGCTAGAGAAGGAAGTGGCAAACCACTCCAGTATCTTTGCTAATAAAATTGCAAACAGGATCACAGAGTTGGTCTTGACTACAATGAATGAACAACAAAAGAATTAGAGCTAAAGTGTCCTGACAGAAAGGTCAGTGTTATTTCTACCATTGTGGGAGCCTCCCTTTTGAAAAAAAATTAAGCCATTATCCTGAAAATACATACTTTATTTTTGAATACAACTTTTCATTTATGTATAAATATAAAGTTGTAGTTTGTAAGAATTCATAAATACTAAACTTAAACTTAATGCTATATGTTGTTGCTATCCTGAAATCCAATATGACTCATTAACAGAGAAGACATTAGAAACCTTGCCAAACATATCACAGCCGAAGGGAAGGGAAGGGCATTGATTATTTTTTTTACTTCATTTTTTCTAAATTACATGTTGATATGAGTTTTAATATTTGTTTTCTTACATTTTAAAATCCATGTTCTCTTCTTTCCTCCCATCCCCCCTACTTCCCCAAGAAGGCAGGTAATACAATGAAGGTTGTTTATATATTATCATATAACATGTACTTTCCCTGGTAATCATGTTGTGAAACAAGACACATATTGTTCAGACTAGAGAAATTTTCATAAAGGAAATAAAGTGAAGAATAGTGTTTTTCAATCAGCATTTGAACTCCATCTGTTCCTCTTATGGTGGGGGATTTCTGTATTTTGTCATGAATGTCTTGAAGTACTGGATCATTTGTCTTGTTGGTAGTAGTTGTCATTCATAGTTGATCATCATACATTATTGTTGTTACTCTGTACAACATCGTCCTGGGACGATTCACTTCACTTTGCATCACTTCATATAAGAATTGCCAAGTTTTTTGTGATCATCTTGTTTCTCATTTCTTATGGCATGAGTTATACACCATGAGTTCTTCAGCTATTCCCAATTGATGGACATCCATTTAGTTTCCAGTTCTTTGCTACCATGAGAAGAAGAGCTATTAACATTTTTGTACAGGTAGGTTATTTACTCCTGTATTTTATCTCTTTGAGACACACACGCAGTAATGATATTGCCAGGTCAGATGGTATTCATAGTTTTATGCATGATCCCAGAATGCTCTCTGGAATGGTTGTATGAGTTCATAGCTCCATCAGCAAGGGTTTATCAGTGTACCAATTTTTCTATATCCCCTCCAATATTTATCATTTCCTTTTTTTGTCATGTTAACCAGTCTGGTGGGTGATATTTATCAATTGGAAAATATTTTGTATATTTATAAATTTGACTCAGTTCTTTATGTATTTTTAAACTGAAGCCTTTATCTGAGAGACTCTCTAGAAAGATTTTCCCAGTTTGTCATTTACTTTTTAATATTTGTCACATTGACTTTGTTTGTGCAGAAGCCTTTATGTTTAATATAGCCAAAACTATCTATTTTACTTATTCTTTATGTCTTGTTTTGACATAAATTGTTCCCTTATCCATAGTCTGACAAGTAAACTATTTTGCGTTCCCTTTATTTTTTATATCATCCTTTATTTCTAAAACATGTATCAACTTTGATTTTATCTTGTATATGATACAAAGTATTGGTCTTTGCCTAATTTCTGCCATATTGCTTTCCAGTTTTTTCCAGCAGTTGTTATCAAATGTTGAATTTTTCTTTCAAAAGCTCAGATTTGTCAATCACAAGATTACTATGGTCATTTAATATTGCATGTTAAGTTCCTAATCTATTCCAATTGATCCTCCACTCTATTTTTCAGTCAGTATTAGATTATTTTGATGGTTGCCTCTTTATGACATAATTTGAGATCTGGTACAAAGTGACTTTCCTTCACATTTTTCAATAATTCACTTAATATTTTAGTTCTTTTGTTCTTCCAAATGAATTTTTGTTATTAATTTTTTTCTAGTGCTAGGAGAAACATTTTGAATTGATTGGCATGACACTGAATAAATAAATAAATTTAAGAAATTATATTTTTTAATTATATTGGCCTGTCCTACCTATGAACAATGAATGTTTTACAGTTGTTTAGATCTGACTTCATTCATGTGAAAAGTGTTTTAGAGCTGTGATCATATAGTTCCTGGATTTGTCTTGTAGCCTCCAAAGTATAGTTACTTTAAATGGGAATTTTCTTTCTATCTCTTGCTGTTGGACTTTATTTATAGTATAGAGAAATACTGATGATTTATGTGGATTTATTTTATATCCTGAACCTTTTCTAAAGTTGTTAATCATTTCAATTCCTTTTTTTGGTTGATTCTCTAGGGATACCATCATAGTGTTTCCAAAGAGTGATAGCTTTATTTCCTCATTGTCTATTCTAGTTCCTTCAATTTCTTCTTCTTTTCTTATTGCTATATCTAGTATTTCTAGTACAGTATTGAATAGTGATGGTGATAGTGGATATCCTTATTTCATTGCTGATCTTATTGGAAAGGCTTCTAGCTTTTCTCCATTACAGATAATGTTTACTAATTTTTTTAGACAGATGTTATTTATCATTTTGAAAAATGTTCCATTTATTTCAATGTCATCTCAATTTTTTAAAAATAGGAATGAGTTGTATTTTATTCAAAGTTTTCCACATCTATTGAAATACTTATGAAGTTTTATTGAATTTGTCACTGATATGGTCAATTAATATTCACTATAATTCCTAACATTGAACCATCCCTATTTTCCAGGGTAAAACTCAACTAGTTGTAGTGTATGATTCTTGTAATATATTGCTATAATCTCCTTGCTAGTATTTTGTTTAAGATTTTTGTATCAGTATTCATTAGGGATATTGATCTATGGTTTTCCTTCTCTATTTTCTTCTTCTTCATGTTTAAGGTCTAAACACCATAAACATCACTGTGCCATAAAAGGAATTTGGTAGAGTTCTTTCTTCATTGATTTCCCCAAATATTTCATAGGCTTTTGAAATTAATTGTTCTTTAAATGTTTGTTAGAATTCACTTGTGAATCCATCTGGCCATGAAACTTTTTATTAAGGAAATCATTAAAGGCATGTTCAATTTTTTTTTCTCAAGATGACTTTGTTTAAATATTCTGTTTCCTCTTCTGTTAATATGGGAAATTTACATTTCTTTAAATATTTTCTTATTTAATTTCTTTAAATAGATATTTCTCTTAGATGATCCAATTTATTGGCACAAAATTGGGCAAAATAACTACTAATATTTGCTTTATGTTCCTCTTCATTGGTTTTAATTTATCCTTTCGATTTTTAATACTGATCATTTGATTATCTTTCTTTTCCAATCAAATTAATCAATGGTTTATATACTTCATTGATCTTCCCATAAAATCAACTTCTCATCTTATTTATTAGATCAATGTTTTTTTTTCAATTTTATTAATATTTCCTTTGAGTTTTAATTTGGTGTTTAATTGGAGGTTTTTAGTTTGTTCTTTTTCTAGTTTTTTATTTGCACATCAAATTCACTAATCTGCTCTTTCTCTGTTGTATTTATATAAGCATTTAGAGCAGTAAATTCTCTCTTAAGTACTGCTTTGACTGCATCCTCAAACTTTTGGTATTTTGTCTTCTTGTTATTCTCTTTAATGAAATTGTTGATTTTTTCTGTGATTAGTTCTTTGATATATTCATTCTTTAATATAATGTTATCTAGTTTCCAAATGATTTTAGACCTTTTTTTCTCTATCTCTTTGTTCATGATAATTTTTATGGTATTATGTTCTGAAAAGGATGGACTTAATAGTTCTGCTTTTCTGACTTTGGTGGTAAGGCTTTTATATCCTGTTATATAGTCAGTTTTTGTGAAAGTGTCATGTACTTCTGAAAAAAGGTATATTTCTTTCTATTTCCATTCACTTTTCTCCAGAAGTCTATCAAGTTTAATTTTTCAAAATTCTATTTATCTCTTTAATTTCTTTCTTGTTTATTTTTGGTTTATCTAATTCTGAGAAAGGTTTGAAATGTCCCTTACTAATATAGTTTTATTGTCTATTTCCTCTTGTAACTCATATAACTTATTTAGAAATTTCAATGCTATTCCATTTGGTGCATACATTTTTAAAAATGCTTTTACTTCATGGTCTATGGTTCTTTTATCAATAAGTAATTTACCTTCTTATTGCTTTTAATTAGGTCAGTTTTCACTTTTTCTTTGACTGAACTCATAATTGCTACTCTTTTTAAAAACAAATTCATCTGAAGTATAGTAGATATTATTCTAGTCCTTTATTCTGTGTATGTCCCTCTGTTTTAAATGAGTTTCTTGTGGACAACATATTGTGGGATTCTGGCTTTTAGTTTACTCTTCCATTTAATGAGTAAGTTCATCCCATTCACATTCACAATTATGATTACTAACTGCATTTTTCCTCTCCATATTACTTTCTCTTGTTTATTCTTTTCTTTTCCCTTCTTTCACACTTTCCCTATTAAAAATATTTTGGCTTGTTTATTGCCTACTTGAAATCCCCCTTACTTTTTTCCATCCCTGCTATTCTTTCTGTTCCATATCCCTTTTTTACTTCCTTATTAGGTAAGATAGGTTTCTACACGTTAGTGTGAATGTTATTCTCACTTTGTGCCAAGTCTGATGAGAGTAAAATTCAAACATTACACTATATCCCTACTCCCAATTTTCTTTTCTACAGTATTGATCCTTACATGCTTACATCCCCAACTTCCTCTCTTTTTCTTTTCCCAATGTGTCTCTCTTTTTATGGCTTGATTTTTAAAATATCATATTCAACTTATTCTCTGCTCTCTGCCTATATATGCTCCTATTTATTGCCCTAATAGTTATAAAGTTCTTAAGTATCTTCTGTATTTTAAGTATCTTAAGTACTTTAGATATCATAAGTACTTAATATATGTGTTTTAAGCATTTTGGTTATCATCTTTCTAGTAATATAATCCATTTAATCTCTTTTTTCCCTTGATTATCTCAACTTATCTTGAGTAGCTTAAATAACACATGTTCCATAAGTGTATTAAGTATTTTCATTATCACTTTCTAATGCAAGGAATGTAGCCAGTTTGACTCCATTGTTTCCCTTGGTTACTTTAAATATATTGAATACTTAGATATCTCTTGTACCATTGAAATCTTCAGTATTCTAGTTATCATTTTTCCCATACTGGAATGTGATTATTTTCATTCCACTGATTCTCTTAAGTTTTTTTTTGTTTGTTTGTTTGTTTTGGTTTATCTTTTTATGCTTCTCTTAAGGATTGAATTTGCTCATTGAATTAAAAAAAACAACTCTGTCATTTCTTCAGAATTGCCTGGAATTCCTCTTTTTCATTAATATCTGTTTCTTCCTCTAAGGTATTATGTTCAGTTTTGCTGGGTAGATGATTTTTATTTGTATGCTTTGATATTTTGCCTTTCAGGGTATGATATTCCATGCCTTCTGATTTTCTACTGTAGAAGCTACTAGGTCCTGTGTAATTTTAATAATTGTTCCACAATATTTGATGTTTTTCTAGCTGCTTGTAGTATTTTTTCTTGGCTTGGGACTTCTGGAATGTGGCTATAATAATCCTGGGATTTTTAAATTTGGGATTTCTCTCAGGAGATGATTTGTAGATTCTATCAATTTCTAATTTCCTCTTTTGTTAAAAAATGTCAGGACAGCTTCCCCCAATAATTTCTTGAAATATGGCCTCCAGGTTTTTTATTATGATTTTCAGGCAATCTTATGATCATCTCTTTTGGATCTATTTTCCATGACAGTTGTTTTCCAATGAGACATTTCAGATTTTCTTCTATTTTTCTATTCTTTTGAATTTATTTTTATTGTTTCCTGTTGTCTTATAAAGTCATTAGCATCCATTTATATAAGTCTAAATTTTAGGGGTATTTTCTTCTTTGAGACACTGTACTTTCTTTCTGAGAGAATTTTCCTATTTGAGATATTGCATTACCTTTTTTAGAGTATTATTTTCTTTAGTAAGTTTTTGTTAAAAGATATTGATTTTTTCTATTATCTTCTAATTTTCTTCTAGGTTTATAATTAGTATTTCTATAATTTTTGGAGCTTTTCTAGGAGTTCATGTTGTGCTTGACATTCTTTATATTTTCCTTTAAGTTTTATATGTCTTCATTTTTGTATTGCTGTCCTCTTCTGAGCTCACATTTTGGCCATTTCTCTTGTTGAAATTTTTTCTAGTGTCAGGCTTTTCTCTGTCTTTTATTCATTATAGGGTTATTTCTTCCTTTGATTTTAGCTATACCCTGAAACTTAGCTCTGTTCCTGGGGTGGAACAAAATACGTACTGTCCTGAATTCGTACTGTACCTGAGATCAGCCCAGCAGTCTTAGTCTCAGATTGAGCACTCTGCAAAGGATGCTTGATTGGCTGTGCAATGTGGAGGTTTGCAGCTGTTTAGTTCAGCTCAGTTGAATTAGGTTCTGCCTGTCTCACAATGTTGGATCTTATTGGGTTGAGTTCCTCTCAATGCTGCCCTTGTAGGGTCATGCCTGGCCTCTGATCTGGCTGTACTATGTAGTGATGCTTTCCTCCCTCTGCTTCCTGTTCTGTATTGCATTGGTTTCTGCTCTTTCCCCACTAAGGTTGTACTATGCTGTCTATGCTCTTTCCCCTGCTTCTTGGGCTATATCAAAAATTATTTCCACTGAAGCATGTTCAGCGCTTTCTCCTTGTATTCCAGTGAGATGAATCCTCCTCGCTGTCTTTCCATATTGTTCTGAGCTTGAGTGCTGCTTCACACTCTCTTTTGTGGGTTCTGCCACTACAGGATTCATTTTTATTCTTTTATGGTCATTTGCAGGAATTGTTGTTGGGCCATAAGTGTTTCTCACTCTATCGTGGCAACCAGAAATCTCTGCCAAATAGGCTGCATGAGGCATTAATTCTAAATGTGTTCAAATTTACTAACAAGTCTCCAAGCATGTGAAGACTTCATCTGACAGAATGGGTGGACAAAAACAATTTGTTCCAACAGTCATGAAAGCAGCTGAAGCAGGTGTTGTAGAGTGCTTAGTGCTTGTCAGACACTAAAGATGATATCAAGATCATTCACTGTATCCTGGAGTCATTGCCACTACCATCTTGACTCTTGCCTTACCACTGGACTTCAAAGCTCAGGAAGACTATGGCTGATAATTTTGTGAAACTCTGACTCCCTTAAATCCAATTCATGTTTGAATCAAGACATCACCCTGTGATGATCCTCTTCAGAGATGAAGGATGTCAAATGCCAACTACTTAGGTGACCTTAGGTAAGTCACTTCCTTTTCTGGACCTGTTGGACTTGAGGGAAAAGGCAATTTTGTTTTTTCTCTTCTTATGCCTAGAACCTCATGCCACACCTGGAGAATAGTAAGTTGTTAAAGAATGTGTAGACTGAGTCACATTACTCTCTAAGTCATCTCTTATTCAGGCTAAACACCCTTGATTTCTTTGAATCATTTTTGTATAACATACTGAGTGTTACAAACATAAATTAATAATATTACAGCTGGAAAGTTCAGAGGCAAGTATATGATACACTGAGTAGAACTCTGGACTTGAAATCACTCAATAAAAGTTTATTAAGAAACTACTATGTGCCCAGCCCTTTGCTAAGCACTGGAAACACAAATTCAAAGAAAGAAAATCTCTTCCCTCAATGGGCTTATAATTTAAGGTGGAAGAGAGGGAGACAACACACAAAAGTCATCAAGACCTGAATTCAAATGTAATCTCAAATGCTTGGTACCTGTGTGACCTTTGCTAAGTCATTTAACTTTTGTCTATATTAATTTACTCATCTGTAAAATATAAAATGAAGATAATATCACTCAGGATTGTTATGAGGATCACATGAGATAATATTTGTAAAGTGCTTTGTGTAGTGCCTGGCATATAGTAGGCACTTAATTAATGCTTGTTTCCTTCCTTCCATCTCTGCATTCCATTCTATATTTGAAGTAGAGATCTCCTTTACAACATGGTAGGTAGTCTTTTAGTTATGGATGGAATATTTATACTGGTCATGTTAGGAATGCCGGTGCTTGATATATTGGAGTTTACAGAACTCTCTCTCTCTCTCTCTCTCTCTCTCTCTCTCTCTCTCTCTCTCTCTCTCTCTCTCTCTCTGTCTCTGTTTCTCTCTCTCTCTTGCTCTTTCTCTCTCTCTCTCTCTCTCTCTCTCTCTCTCTCTCTCTGTGAGTGTGTGTGTGTGTGTGTGTGTGTGTGTGTGTGTGTGTTGGTCTTAGAGCTTTAGGAAAACCTGTGGGTATAAGGGTAAATGAGGGAAGAAAAAAGATGATTGTGATGAAAGGAAGAGTCAAGAAATCCAAGATTGTTGTCCTGGATCTACCACTAAGTAGCCTGGGTAAGTAATTTTCTTTGTTTTGACTTCTTTAATTATCTGTGAAAATGTAAACTAAAATAAGGGGATGAGTGAGATTTCTCTAAACTTCCTTCCAGTTATAAAATTACTTAAAGCCATGAGTCTATCAGCTATGAAAAGTAGGATCCTCTCAATGAATTGACTTTGAGGGAGGGGCCAAGAGAAAGGGCATCAGCTTTTATCTATACTTCCTCCTTCCCACCTAGGATAGATGGTTCACTGTCCTGGGACTAAGTGGTAAGGCTATTGTTCCCTCCAGTCAGCATTAGCTCCCACGGACGATATGGCTATAGTTTCCCCTAGGCTTGGCTGTGTCTTCTCACATCTTTTGTGCCTCTAATTGGATCAGTGGTGCCCCCCTGAGCTTTAAAACATCAATGGGGGCTCAACAGAGATTTCATCAAAGAAGAAATAAAGCCAGACTCTTTCAGCGGAAGCTAGAGAAAGGCAAGCGAGGGCAGGAGGGGAGGCAAAGGAAAGTTGGATTTCAAAAGCAATGTCAAAATTGCTAGTGTTGGAAGACAACAAAAGGTGCCATTTATAAATGACCTCAGCTCAGTGGAGAGCTAAAAATAGCCCTCTGAAGCCATGGCCAAGCTACAATGATAGAATGAAGTCATAGAATCGTTGCATCGCAGACTGGAAGAAAGCTTAGAAGTTATCTCAGTCACCCTAATGCCCAGACCTGGCCTCCTTCCTATACCACCCCTAACGAATCAATCTCCCAACCTCGGCTTGAACCTCTCCGATCACATAAACCTACTACCTACTGAGCACACTTCCATGTTTGACAGTTCTAATGAGTAGAGGGCTCCTTCTTACACTAAGCCAATATCTGCATTCCTCTAACTTCAGTCAAGCTCTGGTTTAATTCAGAATGAATCTAATCCCATTTCCCCACAAGAGACTTTCAGATTATTTAGATATGTTGATTATGTCCCCTTGTTAGAAGCTGTCTCTTCACCAGGCTAGACATCTTGTTATGTAATAAGCCCAAAAGACAATGGATCTCTTGCTTCCCTTGCCTCCAAAGCTATAACTCTATTCTTAACAACAGAAGGTAATGGTTGGCATTTATGTACCTCCAAAAGGATTCCAAAGCACTGGACATATACTATTTCACTTGACAGTCACAAAGTAGGAACAACAGGTATTATTCCATCCATTTTTTCTTCTTCTACCATTATTTTTTATTTTTATTATGTATTTTAAATATTTTAAATATTAAATTATTATTAATTATTTTATAGTTTTAATAGATTTTAATATAATTTATAATAAATTAAATTAAATTATTAATAATAAAACAATAATGATTTTAAATAAAATTTTATTTTTCCCAAATTACATGTTAAAATTAAAAAATATTAATCTTTTTGAGTTCCAAATTCTCTCCCTCCTTACCAACTCTCCTACCTCCCTAAGACTATAAGCCATATGATATATTTTACATGTGTAATCATATTACATCCATTTTTACAAATGAGGAAATTGAGACTCAGATAGGTTAAGAGGTTTGTCCATACATGTGTCTAGTTGGCTCAGTGGATAGACAATTGGGCCCAGAGATGAAAGGTAATAGGTTCTGGACTCCTCATAGCTATGTGCCTCTGGGCAAGCCACCTAAAACCAATTGCCTAGCCTTTGCTATTCTTCTGTCTTAGAAATTAAATGAAGACAGGAGATAAGGGTTTTACATTTATTTACTTTTTATTTTTTAAAAATTTTATTTAATTAGTTGATTTAGAACATTTTTCCTTGGTTACAAGAATCATATTCTTTCCCTTCTCTCCCTCCACCCCATTCCATAGCTGATGTGCAATTCCATTGAGTTTTGCATGTGCCCTTGATCAGAACCTATTTCCATGTTGTTGATGTTTGCACTCGGATGATCATTTAGTGTCTATATCCCCAATCATATCCCCTCGACCCATGTAATCAAGCAGTTGTTTTTCTTCAGTGTTTCTACTCCCACAGTTTTTCCTCTGGATGTGGATAGTGCTCTTTCTCATAGATCCCTCCAAGTTGTTCAGGATCACTGCATTGCCACTAATGGAGAAGTCCATTACATTCGATTGTGCCACAGTGTATCAGTCTCTGTGTACAATGTTCTCCTGGTTCTTCTCCTTTCACTCTGCATCAATTCCTGGAGGTCATTCCAGTTCACATGGAATTCCTCCAGTTCATTATTCCTTTGAGCACAAAAGTATTCCATCACCAACATATATCACAATTTGTTCAGCCATTCCCCAAATGAAGGGAATCCCCTCATTTTCCAATTTTTTGCCACCACAAAGAGCGCAGCTATGAATATTCTTGTACAAGTCTTTTTCCTTATTATCTCTTTGGAGTACAAACCCAGTAGTGCTATGATTGGATCAAAGTGCAGACAGTCTTTTAGCACCCTTTGGGTATAGTTCCAGATTGCTCTCCAGAATGGTTGGATCAATTCACAACTTTACCAGCAATGCATTAATGACTCAATTTTGCCACATCCCCTCCAGCATTCATTACTTTCCTTTGTTGTCATGTTAGCCAATCTGCTAGGTGTGAGATGATATACCTCAGAGTTGTTTTGATTTGCATTTATCTGATTTTAAGTGATTTAGAATATTTTTTTATGTCCTTATTAATAGTTTTGATTTATTTATCTGAAAATTGCCTATTCACATCCCTTGCCAATCTATCAATTGGGGAATGACTTGATTTTTTGTACAATTGATTTAGATCTTTATAAATTTAAGTAATTAGACCTTTGTCAGACTTTTTGTTATGAAGGTTTTTTTTTTTACCAATTTGTTGCTTCCCTTCTGATTTGGTTGCATTGGTTTTATTTGTACAAAACCTTTTTAATTGATTTTACATTTTGTAATTTTTTCTAATTCTTGCTTGATCTAAAATCTTTCCTTTCCCAAAGATCTGAAATGTATACTATTCTATGTTCACCTAATTTACTTATAGTTTCCTTCTTTATATTCAAGTCATACACCCATTCTGAGTTTATCTTGGGGTAGGATGTGAGATGTTGATATAAACCCAATCTCTTCCATACTGTTTTTAATTTTTCCCAGCAGTTTTTATAAAATAGTGTATTTTTGTCCCCAAAGCTGGGATCTTTGGGCTTATCATAGACTGTCTTGCTGAGATCACTTACCCCAAGTCTATTCCACTGATCCTCCTTTCTGACTCTTAGCCAGTACAATATTATTTTGATGACCACTGCTTTATAGTATAGTTTGAGATTTGGTACTGCAAAGCCACCCACCTACTTTCACTTTTTTTCCCATTATTTCCCTGGATATCCTTGATCTTTTGGTCTTCAAAGTGAACTTTGTTATGTTTTTTTTTCCTAATTCAGTAAAAAAAGTTTTTTGGTAGTTCCATTGGTATGACACTAAATAAGTAAATTAATTTGGGTAGGATTGTCATTTTTATTATGTTAGCTTGTCATACCCATGAGCAATTAATGTTTTTTTTCCAATTATTTAGATCTATTTTTAATTGTGTGGAAAGTGTTTTGTAGTTTTGTTCATATACTTCCTATGGTTGTCTTGGCAGATATATTCTTTTTTTATATTGTCTTTATTTTATATTGTCTAGGGTGATTTTAAATGGGATTTCTTTTTCTAATTCTTGCTACTGAGATGTGTTGGAAATATATAAAAATGCTGATGACTTATGTGGGTTTATTTTGTATCTGGCAACTTTTCTAAAGCTGTTGATTATTTCTACTAACTTTTTAGTTGATTCTCTAGGATTCTTTAAGTAGACCATCATATCATCTGCAAAGAGTGATAGCTTGATCTCTTCATTGACTATTTTAATACCTTCATTTTTTTCTTCTCTAATTGCTAATGCTAACATTTCTAGTACAATGTTAAATAATAGAGGTGATAATGGGCATCCTGGTTTCACTCCTGATCTTATTGGGAATGCTTCTATTTTATCCCCATTGCAGATGATGTTAGCTAATGGTTTTAGATAAATACTGTTTATTATTTTTATAAAAGGACATTCTATACCTATACTTTCTAGTGTTTGCAATAAGAATGAGTTTTGTACTTTGTCAAAAGCTTTTTCTGCATCTATTGAGATAATCATGTAATTTGGGGGGGGGGTTTGCTTGTGGATATGGTCAATTATGTGGATAGTTTTTCTTATATTGAACCATCCTTGCATTCCTGGTATAAATACCACCTGATCATAATGAATAACCCTTGTGATTACTTGCTGGAGTCTTTTTCCTAGTATTCTATTTAAGATTTTTGCATCTATGTTGATTAGGTAAATTGGTCTTTAATTTTCTTTCTCTGTTTTTCACATGCCTGGCTTTGGAATCAGTGCCATATTTGTGTCATAAAAGGAAGTTGGTAGAACTCCTTCTTTGGTTATTCTGTCAAATAGTTTGTATAGTTTCGGGATTACATGTTCTTTGAATGTTTGATAGAATTCATTTGTGAATCCATCCGTTCCTGGGTATTTTTTCTTAGGGAGTTCTTTGATGGCTTGTTCAATTTCTTTTTCTGATATGGGGTTATTTAGGTATTCTATTTCTTCTTCTGTCAATCTAGGCAATTTACATGTTTGTAAATATTCATCCATATCACCTATATTGTCATATTTATTGCCATATAATTGGGCATGATAGTTTTTAATGATTGCCTTAATTTCCTCTTCATTAGAGGTGTAAGAGTTAAAATTTTGGGGAAACTGAGACAGGTAGAAATTAGTTTCTCTCTACAAGGAGTATTATATTTTTAGAGTTTTATTTAAGATGAGGAATTTAGGAAAATACAAATATGAAAAGCATGTGTGAGGCCCAGAGAGCCTATTCACGACCACTCACATCTTGACTGCTAGGTGGAGAGCCACGTGTGCTCCAAAGCAGAAGTAGGAAAAGAGAGCCCCCAGTAGGTGGAGAACTCCTTTAAATAATAATTTGTGATCTCACCCAGGTGAGAATTCAGCGCAATTACAAAGCATCCTGGGAAGTAGAGTAAGGACTTCTGGAGATTGAAGTCCTAGGTTCAAATCTCTATTCTTACAAAAGTGAGGTCTCCCTTTTTATTTTGGAAGCAGTCAATTTGGTTTTCTTCTTTCCTTTTTCTAATTAGATTGACCAGTACTTTGTCCATTTTATTTGTTTTTTTTCCCCAAAGTACTAGCTTATAGTCTTATTTATTGAAGCAATAGTCTTTTGACTTTCAATTTTATTAATTTCTCCTTTAATTTTTAGGGTCCCTAATTTATCTACTCTGCCTCACTTTCAAACTGATTAATTTTGGCCCTCAAGAAACTATTTTCTGTATCCAGATGATTTATTTTGCTTTTTAAGTTCTTTTTCCAGTTGTCTTCAGCCTCTCTTAATTGTGTTTTTGAATTGTATTTGGAGTTTTTCCAAAACCTGTGTCCAATTTGCTGCAGTTTTTATGTTTTTGCTTGGTGTTCCTTGATCTTCCTCTGTTTCATTTGCTCTTTGTTCATTGTCTGGATAGAAGCTGTCAATTGTAATTTCTTTTTACTTTTTCTTTTGTTTACTCATATGTTCCCCTTCTTTACTCCCTGTAGTTGCCTGTAGTCTTGCTCCTCTCATTATGTGCTGGATCTGTGGGTTTAGGATGTTCTGTCCTGAAGGGGCTTCTTCTCTGTTCTGTTGATTGATCAGGTTAGTCAGATCTTCCCTGGCTGACAGCAGAATCTGAGAAGGAGCTGGGTTTCCTGCCCTGTTGTCAAGGTTGTTGCCTGTAGTTTGTTGTAACTTTTGCCACTGGGGCTTAGTCAGCAAGGCTCTCATATCAGTCTGTGGGGGAAGGCTGTTGGAGCTTGAGCTTCCCTGTCCTTTGAAGGCTTTTAATCTGCACTATTGATGAGATTGAGCCTGGGAAGAGGAGTTGATCTGCAAAGCTGGATGTGTCCTGAGGCCAAAACATGGGGGGGGGGTGGAAAAATGGAGCATCTTGGCTGTGACTGTGATGCCTTCTCTATGCTTTTCCTTCAGCTGCCTCTCCACCACCTGTTTTCTATGTCCTGAGCCTGGCACAGCTTTAAGGGCAAGATACTCCCTCCAGAGTAGGGCCCTTGCCTACCCAGAGTGCTGTAGGTGAGGGAGGGGTCCTGGTGCCTTCCTTCTTCCTTCCCCTTAAACCTGTGTGTTGTAGAGTTCAGGCTTTTTGAGGGACATTCCTTTTAATTTGGGTCCAGGAGGAGGATTCCCTAGCTCTATCCTGTTGTTAGATTTGGTTTTCAGTCCCCTCAAGCATTGTGTTTTTGATTGGTGAAGAAGGGTTTACTGAGGTCTGAGCTGATGCTGTCTCTAAGCCACCATCTTGATTCATAGGGATTTTAAATTTACGAGAGAAAAAGAGACAAGGAGATTTTCCCATGTTGCATGACTAATGAATATTAAAACAACAAAAAAAGAACCCAGATCTCTCAACTCCAAGACCTTATTTCTATTATTCTATATGGATTCTCTTCCTTCTAAAATAAAATATACATCCTCTGGCATGCAAAAAAAGTCACATCAAACACTTTCTTCCTTTCCAGTATCTTTACAAATCATTCCTCTGTGGTTAGTTGTTGTCTTTGTTCTTGAAGAGGACCAAATGGAATCATTAAGTCAGGATCAATGTCCAGTGTATCTGACTGTGACTCATCAGATCAATATGAGCTCAGAAGGCTCTACCATAGGTCAGGTTTATGAATATTTCACCAGTCATATTGGCCTGCTTGTAATCCATTTCAAGGTTTTCAATTTCCAACTTCCATGCCTTTACACTGGCTTTTGAAGCCTGGAATATATGCTTTCCTTTCTTCCATTTAGATGCAGCTCAAATACTATGTTTTCTAGAAACCCTCTCCAGAAGTAGCCAGGTGACTCAGTGGCTAGAGCCTTGGAATCATAAAGTCCTGAATGCAAATCTGACATTAGACACATGTTATCTGTATGATCTCAGGCAAGTCATTTAATTTCTCTATACCTCAGTTTCTTCATTTGTAAAATAGGGAGAATAGGATTTACCTCTCAGGATTATTGTGTGATAAAATGAGATAATATTTGTAAAGTACTTTACAAACCTTAAAGACTTTATGACTTTTAGGTATTATTCTGCACATGTTTGTGTTCTCATTCTCAAACTGCTGTGTTCAATTTGCATTAATTTGTTATCTATTTCATTTGGATTTAATTTTATAGGTACATGTTATTTTTCCAGTTAGATAGTAAACTCCTTCAAGTCAAAGGCTCTATTTAATTTGATTTTCTATTCCCAGTGCCTCAGTTTCCTCATCAATGAAATGAGGGCTTTGGACACAGTGGCCTTCATGGTTCCCTTCAGATCCAAATGGATGGTCTGGTCACTCTGATTACTAGCTTCTGTTGGGTCACCCTGTTGGAGTATTCTAATCCTGCAGGTTACAAAAACCTTCAGGGTTTTTTCAAATAAACTATTATCTGTTCCCCAGTGCAATTGAGGTTTTGAACTCAAGTAGAGGTCTCTATTGGTTCCATTTAAGTTTTATCTCCTCCATTTCAGACAGTCTGTTGAGATCTTTTTGAGTGCTGAATAAAAGCAGTGTGTTACATCAACCCTTTCAGCTTTAGGGAATCCACAAGTTTAATAAGCATGTCGCAGGTTTCTATGGTCAAATTAAGAAAAAAAATAGATTGAGTAGGACAAAGTCGAGGAAAGCCTTGGGTCAGGGCTCTCAAGCCCCCCTACCCCAAATTCTATCTGTCTTGCATACATTTTCTCCTTATACCATCCAGCCACTCGTTCTGCTCTTTGGAGCCACACAGATTAAGTTTAATGTCTTTTCTACATGATGACACTATAATTACTATAGTGAACACTAAGATTTCCAAGCACTAAGAAGATTATGAAGCCAGATGCTCTCCTGTCTTGATTTTTATCAATTCTGTTCTTCAAAAGACAAGTTGAATCCAGAGAGGAAAAAAAGCATCCTGCTATTCATGTTTAGAGGACTTACATAGTTCCTTGCATTCATTTCAAACCTTTGTAACTACCAGTGTGGGCATTCCTCCCCTAATGTGGATTGGTGACCCCACCAAGGCTCAGTCAAAACACAATCAGATGTTAGAGCCAAAGGAATTCATGCCTTGTTGGTTAGTTTTCTGGCTACGAGGATTTCTGCTCCAGAACAATATTGGAGAGAATGCCTCATTGAGTCAAGAAAATCTCAATTTGACTCCTGTCCTTTATGCTTATTAGCTATAGGATCAGGAATAAGCATCTCTGAACTCTCAAAGTTGGGGTAATAATACCTATAGTCCTATACCTAATACCTATAGCGATGATTTCAAGTTCAAATGCCTGAATGTGTGTAAAGTGATGAGTTAACTCTAAAGTGCTCTATAAATGTCCTCTCACGTTAGAGTTACCTTTATAGATGATAGACACACAGCCTAGGCTCTTCTTGGGAAACTGGCAATTTGTCTTGGAGTTTCCAGAGCTGGTGATCTACTTGCTTAAGTTTGAAAGTTATTGGATCACCTCTAAACTGGAAAGGGAACGAGAGGAAGATGTTCATGGAAATTTAGAGAAATATAGTTTGAAAAATTTGTATGTTAATATCATTGCCCTGGGCAAAAAAAGCTTTCAGACTCACATCAAGTTCTTGTTATCACTTGTCAACATATACAAGTTTATTTTCCAAAGATGCTTTTAAAAAAATAAAAGGGACTGCTGAGTTCCTGAATGGTGGGGACCCAGGGCTTCAGTGAAAGGGAGTCAGATGGGCTTTAATCTTCATCTTCATCTCGGCAGCTGAGAAACGACACTGTAGCTTAGAGCTCTTGGATGTACTGGGAAGGAAGATTTTGTTTTTAATACTTTGGAATTAAGGAAACGAGTTTGGAAGATAATTGGTAATGCGTTCACTTGCCTAGATGGCCTCTTTGTTTCTCGGGGCAATCTCTCATATGAGTTCATAAAGAACACTCCATCTAAATATATTGCCATGCTATCCAGCAGATTACCTGAATATGAGTCAAGTTAATAAACAACTGTGGTTTCCCCAAGGTCTGCTCACCAAATTTTACATAGTTACTGCGTTTTTATTGTTGTTATTCTTGGTAGAAGTGGTACTATTCATATACTTCCATCAAATATTCATTTAGTACTGCTGTGTGCAAGTTTCTAGGCACTGGGGGGGCACAGTTTAGTTAAGACACAGATCCTGCCTACAGGGAGCTTAGAGTCTAGTGAAGAGGGCAGCATTATTATAACACAACTCCATATAATACAACAAATGGACAAAATGCCTACTGAGTGAAGAATAAAACTTCATAGAATCTAAGTCCAACAAAATGGTCCTCAGTCTTGTGCAGCCTTCTTCCATTTCTACAGTGAAAATGGGAGAATGAAAGAAAAGGATGGAGAAGACACAGAATTATACACACAACTTGGGAGGGAGGTGCTATTATTATTCCCTACAGATGAGGGATTCTTCATGATTTGCTCAGGGATCCAGGGTTAGTAAGTGTCTCAGACAGTATTTGAACTCAGATCTTGACATTGTTCAATACTCTATTCCCTGAACAACCTAATTGCCTCAAATCATATTAAATGATATAATTATATTAATAAGTTAATGAATAATTTATATTAGCAATAATATTATTAATCACATTGTTAATACTATAAACAAATAATTATATAATACTATTATTAATAATGATGTCATTATATTAATAAGATTGGGGCTGGACCTAACTGTGGCTTGAAGGCATTGCTGTTCTTAACTCTCAGTCTGATGTCCTGCTCTGCTACTCTCTTTCTCTCTCTTGGCTTCCCTTTAAGGGGAGAAGGGGAAAAGATGGAGGGAATTTGACATGTGTGTTGAGAGTCTATAGTAATATAAGATATACCAATATGGCTTCATTAAATGATTCAAAAGATAGTCATCTACATGACTCAGTGGATAGAGAGTCATTCCTGGGTCCAAATCTGTCCTCAGACACTTTGTAGCTGTGTGACCCTGGGCAAGTCACTAAATGCATTGCCTAGCCCTTACCTCTCTTCTGCCTTAAAACCAATGCATGGTATTGATTCTAAGATGGAAGGTAAGGATTAAAAAAAAACCCAACAACTAAGCTATGGTAGTGAGTTCCTTGAGGGCCCATGGACTATCCCATTCCCATAGACTCCTTCTTTTGGAGCCATCCACCTAGATATGACACATTGGGAGCCTGAGACCAACTCTGGTGGAAGACAAGCTCTAATCCAAAGAGCCACCTCAAGAGTAAACAGGGGGATAATGATACCTCAAGTGTGCAGATCATGTTTACTTTGGCTTTTATAAAGAGGTAATTTGCAAAAGTGCAGATAATCCCGCCTGTACTTTATAATTTAAATGTCACTTGAAATGTATGCTGACATACAACTGATTAACAGCAGGCGTTAGAGGCAAATTAATTAGTATTTAATCCAGAGTCTGTATTAAGATGGGATGTGACAAAAATAACTTTTCCTTCCCGTCCCCCCCTTCCCCTTCCCCAGCAGTTGCTTCATTAGGATGTACCACATCTCTCAGCAGTTTGGGGAGTTTGGCATGTTTTATGACAAGCTAAGTTCGAACACCCCTCCAATGTGAGGGGGCGCTGTAAGTTGCAAGATGTCAAAACATACTTTGATAGATAATCGTTGTAATATATCGAAAGTAAAGTGTTTAAAATGAAAAAAGAAACATTGAATCTACTTTTTGGGTTTGTTTTTTTGGGGGGAAGGAAAACTGTCAAATGTCAAGTGAAGGAGAGATCTTCCTTCAGTTCAACCCAGGGATTTGGGCCACTATTCTTCTATTTTTTTTTTGTACCCATTATCATGTGCGGTTGGCTTTGGCTTATCTTTCAACACATTCTCCCTTCCAGTGCACAGACCCTCAACTGGAGAGCTGGCAGTTTTCTAACTCTTTCTAGTCTCTCTGAGGCTTTTGTGTGTAAATAATTTATTTGCTGGCAGAAGGTTTCTCCTCATCCGTCAGCCTCCCTCTACCTCTATGCCTTGTCTTTGGACCCAGAATGTTCTTCACACCTCTTGGTCAGCTCTAATCTGATGCCAGGCTCCCAGGAGACATTCTGGGAATTTGTCAGAAGCATTTTAATGACTGTTAAGAGGCAGTATGGAATAGTGGGAACAGTTCTATCCTGGGAGTCAGGCTCTGGTTAGAATCAGAGCTCCAACAACAACTGTGAGAGACAGGGGAAGTGACTTGATTTGGCCTCGCTCAGCCTCAGTTTTGTCACCTCACAAATGGGTATGAAATAGATCATTTGCTAGGCTTGTGAGGATCAGGCAGGAGTATTTTTTAAGATGTTTTATGATCAATATAAAGGATAATAGTATCGAATGTTATAAAAAAGACAACCAGATCATCAGACCAGCAGATTATAAATTTAGAGACAGAAGTTTACAGATTATCTAATCCAATCTCTAGCAGCCAAATGGAACAGTGGATAGAGTGCCTAGCCAAGAGTCGGGAAGATTCATCTTCATGAGCTCAAATTTGGCCTCTACTACTTACTAGCTGTGTGAACCTGAGCAAGTTATTTAACCCTTTTTGACTCACTTTTTTCATCTGCAGAATGAACTAGAGCAGGAAATGGAAAACCACTCTAGTGCCTTTGCCAAGAAAGCCCCAAAGGGGGTCATGGAGAGTTGGATGTGACTGAACAATGAGTGAATAATGACCACAGAGTCTCAAGTGGGACAGCCTTTGTGAATGAACAAAGGGAGGAGGGTTCAGGGGGAGATGAAGGAATGACTAGCTAGTCCTTCCATTTGTCTGGAATGTAATAGAACCATATGGAACAAGGTAGATTGGACTCAGATGGAGATGGCTCTATGTCCTGGACTGAGGAGTTTGTATTTTACACTAAAAGTAATAGGGACTTAGTGAATGTCCTTGAGTAGTGAGCTGGCATGATAGGACCTGTGTATCAGGAAGGTAATTTTAACACCTATGTGGGGAAATTTGCTTCACACTTTATTGAGATCAATTGAAATCTTTGACTGTGGGTTCCCTCTTCTCCACTACTCTACACCTAAAAATCATTTTTCATCATCTCTCTTTCTTATTGCCTTTATCAGTCAATATTTACTAAGTGCCTACAATGTGCTAGTCAATGTGCTAAGCACTTTACCAATATTATTCCTTTGAATCATCCCAATAACTTGGTTAGGGAGGCATGATTCAGATTCTCATTTTACACTGAGGAAACCGAGGTAGACAGAGATTAAGCCATCTGAATAGGATCACACAGGTAATAAGTGTCTGAGATGGGATTTGAACTCAAGCCTTCATTATTTCTGGCCCAGGAGAATGCTGCCATGCCATCTGGATGCTAAGTATAAACATACAAAGAGTGAAATAATCCTTACTCTCAAGAAGCGTCCAATGTAATGGGAGAAACAAGAAATACATGTGTAAATAAGTACAGCATAAATAGAGGCTTAATTCATCCATCCATCCAGCCACCCATCCATCCATTGACATATACACATTATACATATACATACACATAGGTTTACACACATACAATATATACATATGAGTACATGTACATGTGCATGTACATAGAAATACACCCAGATATACATAGATATATACCTGTAGATATACATACACATATTTACACACATATAGATATTTATGTAGATATACACACATATATCTATAGATATGCATTCATACATATAAGTCTACACATAATGACATTCATACAGATCTGTGTAATATACATATATACATTTAGATATTCATGCATAGATATACATATACTTATATATACATATAGATATTCATAGCTACACATAGACACAGATATATATATATACACACATAGATATACTATATATAAGCACATGCACATAGTTATACATACACTTATATAAAGGTATGTATATATACATCTGTGCATGTATTCATGAGTGTATACACACATGTACCCATACACACAAAGACATAAAGGCATGTCTATATATGCACATGTGTATGTATTCATGTCACATACACAATAAGCATATATACACATACACACATACAACATATACATGTGAGTACATGTACACGTGCATGTACATAGAAATAACCCAGATATGCATATATATGTGTATATATATATATATATATATATATATATATATATATATATACCAATGTACATAGATAGACAGGGATAGGTAGACAGACACACAGATAAATAGATAGATAGATAGATAGATAGATAGATAGATAGATAGATAGATGGATAGATAGATAGATAGATAGATAGATAGATAGATAGATAGATGGATAGATAGATAGATAGATAGATAGATAGATAGATAGATAGATAGATAGATAGATAGATGGATAGTGTTTCTAGTACAATGTCAAATAGTAGAGGTGATAATGGGCATCCTTGTTTCACTCCTGATCTTATTGGGAATGCATCTAGTTTATCCCCATTGCAGATGATATTAGCTGTTGGTTTTAGATATATACTGTTTATTATTTTTAGGAATGACCCTTCTATTCCTATGCTTTCTAGTGTTTTTAATAGGAATGGGTGTTGTATTTTATCAAAGGCTTTTTCTGCATCTATTGAGATAATCATGTGGTTCTTGCTAGTTTGCTTGTTGATGTGGTCAATTATGTGGATGGTTTTCCTAATGTTGAACCAGCCCTGCATCCCTGGTATGAATCCTACTTGATCATGGTGAATGATCCTTCTGATCACTTGCTGGAGTCTTTTTGCTAGTATCCTATTTAAAATTTTTGCATCTATATTCATTAGGGAGATTGGTCTATAGTTTTCTTTCTCTGTTTTTGACCTGCCTGGTTTTGGAATCAGTACCATGTTTGTGTCGTAAAAGGAGTTTGGTAGAACTCCCTCTTTGCTTATTATGTCAAATAGTTTGTATAGTATTGGGGTTAATTGTTCTCTGAATGTTTGATAGAATTCACAGGTGAATCCATCAGGCCCTGGGGATTTTTTCTTAGGAAGTTCTTTGATGGCTTGATGGATTTCAATTTCTGATATGGGATTATTTAAGAATTCTATTTCCTCTTCTGTTAGTCTAGGCAGTTTGTATTTTTGTATATATTCATCCATTTCTCCTAAATTGGTGTATTTATTGCCATATAATTGGGCAAAGTAATTTCTAATGATTGCCTTAATTTCCTCCTCATTGGAGGTGCTGTCCCCCTTTTCATCTTTAATGCTGTGAATTTGCTTTTCTTCCTTCCTTTTTTTAATTAGATTGACCAGTACTTTGTCTATTTTGTTTGTTTTTTCAAAGTACCAGCTTCTTGTCTTATTTATTAAATCAATAGTTCTATCACTTTCGATTTTATTAATTTCTCCCTTAATTTTTAGGATTTCTAATTTGGTTTTCTGCTGGGGGTTTTTAATTTGATCGCTTTCGAGTTTTTTCAATTGCATTTCCAATTGATTGATCTCTGCTCTCCCTTGTTTGTTAATATGAGCTTTCAGGGATATGAATTTGCCTCTGATTACCGCTTTGGCTGCATCCCAAAAGGTTTGAAAGGATGTTTCGCCATTGTCATTTTCCTTGATGAAATTATTAATTGTTTCTATGATTTCTTCTTTAGCTAAACGGTTTTGGAGTATCATATTGTTTAATTTCCAATTGGTTTTAGATTTGGTTTTCCATGTACCATTACTAATCATTATTTTTATTGCCTTGTGATCTGAGAAGGCTGCATTCATTATTTCTGCTTTTTTGCATTTGTGTGCTATGTTTCTGTGACCTAATGTATGGTCAATTTTTGTGAATGTGCCATGTGGTGCTGAGAAGAAGGTGTATTCCTTTTTATCCCTATTTATTTTTCTCCATATGTCTATTAATTCTAATTTTTCTAAGATTTCATTCACTTCTTTTACCTCTTTCTTATTTATTTTTTGATTTGATTTATCTAAATTTGATAATGGTTGGTTTAAGTCTCCCACTAGTATGGTTTTATTGTCTATTTCTTCCTTCAATTCTCCTAGTTTCTCCATTAGAAATTTGGGTGCTATATTATTTGGTGCATACATGTTGATTAATGATATTTCCTCATTCTCTAGAGTCCCTTTTAACAAAATATAATTACCTTCCCTATCCCTTTTGATCAGGTCTATTTTTGCATTGGCTTTATCAGATATCATGATTACCACTCCTGCCTTCTTTCTATCAGTTGAGGCCCAGAAGGTCTTACTCCATCCTTTAATTCTGACCTTGTGGGTGTCAACCCGCCTCATGTGTGTTTCTTGAAGACAACATATGGTAGGGTTTTGGATTCTAATCCATTCAGCTATTCGTCTACGTTTTATGGGTGAGTTCATCCCATTCACGTTCAAAGTTATGATTGTCATTTGTGGACTCCCTGGCATTTTGATTGCCTTCCCTAATTCTAACCTTTTCTTCTTCGGCTCTACCTTTTAGTCCAGTGATTTACTTTGAATCAGTCCCCCTTGTCCCCTCCCTTGATGTTTCCCTTTTTAGTCCCTCCCTTTTTGTTCCCTCCCCCTCCCCCCTCTCTTTCCCTCCCTTTTTGTTCTCCCTCTCCCCCTCCCCCCCTTGGTTTTCCCTTCTCCTTACCCTTGTTGGGTAAGATAGAATTCAAGATCCCAATGGATCTGGATGTTTTTCCCTCTCAGAGTTGATTTCCCTGAGATTGAGGTTTAAGTAAACCCCCCCCCCCCTCTCTTCCTCTCCTTCTTATAGGAGTTTTCTTCCCCTCCCCTTCCCCTGTGAATCTTTGTGTGAGAACCATTATTCTATTTGGTCTTTCTTTACCCCCTATTTATACATTACATTTTCCCCACATATTAGTATACATAGGTTGATATAAATGTAGTCCTTATAGAAGAGAGTTTGAGTAAAAGAAGATAACATTTTTCCCCTTTCCTTAATATTTACCTTTTCAGGTATTCCTTGCTCTTTGATTTTCGGTATCAAACTTTCCACAGAGCTCTGGTCTTTTCTTTGCAAAAAGTTGGAAGTCTTCTATTTTGTTGAATGCCCATACTTTCCCTTGGAAGTATATAGTCAGTTTTGCTGGGTAGCTGATTCTTGGTTGGAGACCCAGCTCTCTTGCCTTTCTGAAGATCATGTTCCATGCCTTACGATCATTCAGCGTAGAACTTGCAAGGTCTTGTGTGACCCTGATTGGCATTCCTTTATATCTAAATTGTCTTTTTCTGGCTTCCTGTAGGATTTTTTCTTTTGTTTGATAGCTTTGGAATTTGGCAATTACATTCCTGGGAGTTGTCTTTTGGGGGTTTAGTGTAGAAGGTGTTCTGTGAGCTCTGTCAGTGGCTGTATTGCCCCCTTGTTCTAGAATCTCTGGGCAATTTTCTTTGATTATATCTTGTATCACCATGTCCAGTTTGGTGTTTATTTCTGGCTTTTCTGGGAGTCCAATTATTCTTAAATTTTCTCTTCTCCCCCTGTTTTCCAGATCTATCACCTTGTCGGTGAGATATTTTATGTTCTCTTCTAATTTCTTGGTGTTTTGGCTTTGCTTTATTAGTTCTTGCTTTAAAGCCTGGTTTTCTTTTACAGTTTGGTCAAACTGGTTTTGTAGATGCGTGAATTTCTTTTGCATCATTTCCCACTTTTCCTCCCAGAGGGCTTCCATCTTTTTGGTCCTTTCTGATTCAAATTCTTCATGGGTTTGTGGAGAGTTTCTATTTCCTTTGGAAGATTTTGGAGAATTTTCTTGTATATCTTCTTCTATCTGCTCTGTATTTTGTATTTTGGCTCCATAGAATGTGTCCAGAGTCGCCCCTTTCTTCTTATTTTTCTTGGTATTTTGGGGCTTCTGTGCTTCTGTGGAATTTGTCATCTCTGAACGTGGAGGATTGGCTTTTCTTGTCTTTGTCTGGTGATCAGTGGCTTTAGTCCTGGGCAGATGTTGGTTCTATGAGCGTTCCCTGGGTTAAACTGAATATGCCTCACTGGAACTGGAATGGAAGGGTCGGACCAGGAGGCCACACTCTCCCCCTGGCTCGATTTCCGGAAGTTGCCTTCAGAATCCCTGGCCGTGAGGCTGTTTCGTCGGCCTGCGGGGGGATGGGCTGCCGCTTCCCCAAGCTCCGAGAGCACAGACTTTCACTGAGACTTGGATAGCAGGATCCAGCCCGTGAGGCTGTCTTGCCCGCCCTGAGGGTTGCTGTTGTTTTGACCAGCTCTCTGCAGCGGAGGCCCCAGGCAGTAACTTTCACCCGGACCAACCGGCTCTTTGCAGCGGAGGCCCCAGGCAGTAACTTTCACCCGGACCAACCGGCTCTTTGACCGACAGGCTCTTTGCAGCGGAAGCCCCAGGCAGTAACTTTCACCCGGACTGGGACTTGGGTAGAAGACCCTGAGGGTTGTTGTTCCTCAGACCCTGCTCTCTGAGCCCGGCGCGGCTGCCGCTTCCGGGAGCCTTGGACTCTGCGCTCCTACCCCTGAGGTCCGAGGGATCTCGGGTTCTGGCTTTTAAGGGGAGCCGTACCTTTTGAACCGGGTCCAGGTCCAGGAGGAGGGTTCCCAGGTTCTGTGCTGTTGATCGTTTTGAATTTCGGCGCCTTAGGAGCTTCTAGTTTGAGATCGGTCGGGAAGGGTTTTCCGGAGATCTGAACTTCAGCCTTCTCTAAGCCGCCATCTTAACCGGAAGTCTCTAGATAGATGGATAGATAGTTTGGGAGTTGGGGTGGGGTAGGCTACTAGAGGATGCTCAGTGCAGAAGATGGCACCCAAGCCACACTTCTGATATCTCTTCTTATCATCTACACCACTGCCACTCTCTTTACCCTGTTCTCCTCTCCTCTGGTCGCTTTCAGCAGAATGCCCCTACAGATATCCTGTCCCTCCAATTTTTAGTCTCTAAATCTCCACCATTTCCTCTTGACTACATGAAGACATGGTTTGGGATCTCTCTTTCTACTGATGAGTAAACAGCCAGCATTTATTCATGCAGTGCTTTTATTCTTATATATTCTTATGTATGGGATGCTCAAGGAGGAGTAATATCTTTGGCATGGAGGGCTTGTCTTGCCCTCCTAGAGCAGCTCTCCAGCCTCTGACCCTCACTTGACACCCAGCTCTCACTTGTGGCTCCCAGTAGCTGCTAGCATGTGGCAGCGGCCACACCCCGGGCAACGGCTTCGACAAGCTGGCTAAACCTTGTGAGGGTAGCCATCGGGTCGACGTCGACCCCTGGTGAACCAGGGCTTTGCTCACCCAGCATGTGAAGACTGCTTCGGTGGAACAGGCGGAAGAAACCAACAAGAAGGTTCAACGGCTGAGAGGGCGATGCAGCAAAGCACTGTGGAGTGCTTAGGGCGTGTTGGAGCACAAAAGACAACACGGCCACCCAATGCAGCTGAGGAAGTCTCCAGATGTAACGACTTTTCATGCCACTGGACCCAGGCTTCCAACGCCGAGAGAGTGGGACTGTCTCTGTGCAATGACTTTTCCACTTAAATCTTCATGCATAAGTGTCTTTGTGCACAAAAATGCACAAAGACAATCGTCATCCTCGGTTACCGAGAGACTACTACCACCACCATTCTTATGAATATTCCCATCTATTCTTTTTATCCAACCATAATCTCTCTAGTAATCTTTAGTCTTGCATCTACAACTGCCTATTTGACATCTCAGACTGGATATTGCCAGACATCTTAAAGTTGTTATATGTACAAATACTATGATGTCTCTCCAACAGCTGGTACTGCTGTTGTTGCTCTCTTCTTCAGAGTGTATGACTGTGGTCATGCCTGGGAGTATATACATTAGCTCTACAAAGCCTAGGAGTGGGTGCTCATCTTCATTCCTCTGCCTAGCTGAAGCCTGAGTCCTCTTCCCTCTTTCTCTTGCTCTACAAACTGTAATGAGTGTGTAAACAAATTTGTACTGAAGGCTTGCTATGTGCCATGTACTCTATAAGTTTCTGGAGATGCAAAGCATGGAACTATCTCTTGTCTCAGGGAATTTACATTTTCTTATGAAGGAGAAAATAAATTTCTAAGTATATACCGAAATCTTTAATAGCTAGGGTTATTTTTCCATTAGTGTATTAGAAGATGGGGTATTAGATGTTAGGTAGCTCACTAGATAGAGGAGCAGGCCTATAGATAGCAGGTCCCAGGTTCAAATCTGGCCTCATACACTTCCTTGCTGTGTGACTTTGAGCAAGTCATTCAACTCCCATTGCTTAGCCCAATTTCTCTTCTACCATGGAACAAATACTTAGTATTGGTTTTAAGACAGATGATGAGGGATAAAAATAAAGATAGGATTCTAGACCTGTGATTTCAATGATGTAGGGAATTCACTGAATGAGGAAATTTCCTCTACCAATTCAGGTCAGGATCTTCTCTTTAATATAAAGTTGGGAGGAGTTTCTCAGAATGATTATGGTGATGTTTAGTTACTTGATTAGGGTCATAGAGGAGGTTTTTGTAACATATGGAATTTGAACCCAGGTCTTATTGGTAATGAAGTTGCCTCTCTGTTCATTAGGCTATCCTATCTTTTTCATATTTTAAGAAAAAAAAGTTATAAATCTACTTTGTTGTCATATAAACATAAAATGGAATGAAATTATCTGACTTTTTTAAAGAAAAGATTTCTAAACCATTCCTATTCTAAATCAGCCACAATCTCATTCCTGATCTCCACTCTTGCATTTACAATTGCCTATTAGATGTCTTGGACTGATACTCCATAGACACCTTCAAGTTATGCCCAGAATGAACTCCTTATCTTCCCACCCCAAACTCTCCTTTCTTCCTAACTTCCCTATAACTGCTCAGGGTACCACACCTTCCTTGTCAGGCACCTACGTGCCATTCTTGATCCTTCACTAATTGCTCACTTCACCCCTTCCCACACTCAGTCTGTTGCAAGGCTCTATCATTTCTACCTCTGGAACATATCTCCTATATGCCTCCATGGTCTGCTAAGATACTGCCACCACGCTGGTATGTGCCCTCATCACCTCACATCTAGACAATTGCAATAGCCTTCTTGGTCTCTTTGCTACAAATCTCTCTGAGCTCCAGGCAATCATCCTTCACTCAACTGTCAAAGTGATCTTCCTAAGTGGAGGTCTGATCGTCTCCCTTTCCCCTCTTCCCCCCCTGTCCCTTGTTCCATTCAACAAACACTAGTGCTTTCCTTTTACTTTCAGGATGAAATATAAAATCCTTAGCTTGGCATTCAAAGCCCTTCATCACCTACTCCTCTTCCATCTTTTCAATCTTCCACATCCCACTCAGTCCCCAATGTACTCTATGATATAGTGACTGGCATTCCTACTATTCCTCAAACAAAACACTTCATCTCTCTATTCTGGACATTTTCTTCTTTTCTATAACCCCCTCCTGCCCCTTATTTTCTCCCTATTATGCACTTTCTGACTCTTCTCTATGTTGGTGGTTTCCTTGGGGGCTGGATTTCAAAGCATCTCAACCTCTTCTCATGCCGGACAAATCATGGTTCACCAGCCTAGGTGTCCGCCCCAGTGGCTTTAGCATGAACTGAACTGATCCCAGCTGGACGCTGAGCAATTTCTCTCAGACTGAGTAGGATGCTGTGCATCATTTCTCTGTTCCCCATCCTCAGTCCCAACATGGTGTCCTGTCCTGCTCCTCCTATTATTCAGTTCTCTGTCCCAGCACCAGGTGCTGTAGAATTGTCTGTTGGCCCACTAGTGGTCAAGCTTCTGTTCCTGAAAGGCTGCCATGATGTTTGTTGTCCTTCACAGTCAAAGCCAACTTCCAGAGACTATGGCACTGGAAAGGGCAAGGGGGCTTGGAGTGTGGAATTGGATTTTGTTGCAAGCCATGTGCTGAATCCTTTGGATTCTCACTGCTAGCAAGTAGTAAGGAAAGTAGGGGAGAAGTGCTGAGGGAGCTCATATTTTTCTTTTTCAAAATTTATTTGTTGTTATATTAAAATATCCAGGCAACTCCCTCCTTTCCCCCAACCCCAGTTAGAAAAGGCATCATTTGACAAAAAGATACTTGCATGTATAAAACGATGTCTTTTTTCCATTTTTCAGTTCTTTTTCTGGAGGTAGACATACATAATTCATTCTCCAAAGTATTTCTATTATTTTAAATAATGTTCTCTTGTTTCTGCTTATTTCACTCTTCATAACTTCAGGTAGGTCTTTCCACTTATTTTTTCAAAATTAACTTGCTTATAATTTATTATGGCTTAAATTCTAGGTGTCCTAGAGCATGGAGACAAATGAAGTTGCTTTAAATGTGTTTCATAATTACTATTTTGGAGAGATTTGACAGGTTGTGTGAATAAGAGAAAACATCCAGTTCTCCATTTTGTTGCTTATGTGACCTAGAAGGTGAACTCTACATATTTTCACTGGCTTTTTCTTCTGCCTGGATTTCTCTCCCTCCTGATCTCTGCTTCCTGGCTTCTCTGAATTCCTTCAAATACATATATTTTTAAAAATTCTTTACCTGCTCTTTTAGAATCTATACTCAATATTGATTCTAAGGCAGAAGAGCTGTAAGGGCTAGGCAATTGGGGTCAAGTGACTTGCCCAAGGTCACACAATTAGGAAGTGTCTGAGGCCAGTTTTTAATCCAGGACCTCCCATCTTCAGGCTTGGGTCCTTATCCACTGAGCCATCTAACTCCCTTCAAGTCTTAACTAAAATCCTACCTTCTAGAAAAAGACTTCTAATTTATGTCAGTGATCTCAAACTTATTCTGAATATAGCTTGTTTATATATAGTTATATGTATGCTGTACCCTTCACTAGACTGTGATCTTTTTGAGAGCAAGGACCACCTTTCTTTATATCCCTCAGCACTTGGCTTGGCCCAAAGTAGGGACCTTAATACCTATTTATTGATTGACTATCCAATCTATGTACTCTGTGCATTGTTGCATATGTATCATCTCATCTGATTTTCACAACAAAACTGTGGCATAATTGCTATTATTATACCCATTTTCTAGATTCAGAAACTGAAGCTGAGCTGTTAAGAGATTTGCCCTTAGGCTCACACAGCTAGATCTTCTTGGTTCCAAGACTATTCCTATTATATCCTAACTTGAATTCAAGGGTAAAATTTTAACTCAGGTCTCTGATTCTTTCCTTTGTACAATGTGGCTTCTCAAGGGATCTTTTAGTTTTAATAGTTTCTTCTTCCCTTTACTCAACTGAAGGCATTTGTTCTCCACACCCCTTTACAGCAAAATGTCTCAGCAATAGATTGGACATGAGTTGACATTTCTGTTCTTTACTTAATGACCAGTTTTATTTTATTTCAGAGTGGCTGCTGGCCTTATTAGTTGCTGTTAGGGTAGACAAAAAGCATCCGAGCCTGGCAAAATAATGTTCATGAGTTTCCTCTTTTGCTACCCTGGCTATTTCTTTCGAAGATTCATTAGACATGTTAAAAACTACTAATAAGCTCAATCTTTCTCCCATTCTCTTGGCCTCTGCAAAGGGCATGTCAGTGGACTGCCATTCCAATCACTATCTTTGCAACTTCCCTACTCTGGCCACTGCTCTCCTCTTTGCTTGGTCAGCTTACATTAAAATGTAAGCATCTTGGGGTAGACTTTTGCATTTGTATTCCTAGTTCTTAGTAGAGTACTTGCCCCATAGTAATTACTTACTAAATGATTCTCCCCCACACCAAATCTTTTGTTGTGCCTCTTTTTTTGTTTAGAGTTTTTATTTATTAAAAGGGAGCAGAGAAAGAGCATTTATTTGTAAAGTGCTGAGAAAAGCCTCTTCCTACTCCCTGGACAAAGACACAGAGAGTTCTGAGAAACTGAGAGAAAGTAGTTCCTCCTATAAAATTATTGAGCAAACCTAAAAGGAAAAAAAAAACCTTTTTGGAAAAAATATTGAAGAAAAATATCACCCAAGTGGCATATTTCCCAGTGTATGGTTATTATGAGTATTTGGGGTTTTGATTATGAGAGAAATATATTTGTTTTGTGACGGACAGAAATGTGAATTTCATTTGGAAGGAAGAAACAGGAGCATTTGAATAGATAAGAACAGCTATTTTGAAACCAGCTAAACTCAGAGGAGACAGGTAAAATATAGAAAGATAAGTTTTGTATCTTTTGTTGGGAACTGATTTGACTGGAGGAAATCTAATACAAAGAGCTGATGGGATGAAGCTTCTGGAAGCTGATGGGAGGTAAATGAATCTTCTGCTATGTTGAGAACTGGGCTGTATAGAGAGCAGGGACTAGACTTTGCAGAAGTTTGTCTGCCTTGATCTTTACACTCACTTCTCTTTGTGACCAGTGAGTAGATCTGAATGACTTTGTGGCTTCCAGACTAAGGGGAACTTTTTGCTGAGAGAGCTAATAGTGACTCAAAGACCAGATGAAGAATTACTCTTTAGTTCAAGTTTAAGTTTTATGCTGGCCCTGGAAAAGCTCAATACTACTTTAGCAGCCAAGAGAGTAGCAGCTAACCTAGAAGGAGCTCCATTCAGCAGGAAAACAGAGAGGAAAATAGAAGTGGAGCAAGTTAACACAGAAGGTAATTTAATTTGTGGTACAGTACAGTCTCCCTTATGAAGATCAAGGACATCAAAGCCTAAAGTACAGAGCTAAGAATTTCCCTGACTGATTTTCTTCTTCAAAGCCTATTAGATTTTTGTACATTTGTGTCTGTTCTCCTGTGACTCTGTGCATTGTTGGAATGAACTATTGTATTATAATTATTTTTGATTTTTCATTCTTCTTTAGAAATATTTCTTGATTAAGAATAGTGCTATCATTGCTGATTTGTTTAAATTGGGAAAGGGAAGGGGGAAAAAAAAACTTTTCTACCATGTTTACCATATACCAGCACTTTGCAAGTATTACCTCATTTGGTCTTCACAATAACCTTTGAAGTAAGTATTTATATTATTTTCACTTTACAACTAAAGAAATTCAGGCAAACAAGTCAAGTGACTTGCCCATGGTCACATTGCTAGTAAATGTCTGAGACTGAATTTGAAATCAAGTCTCTCTAATTCGAGGCCCATCTGTTACGACGAATTGCCTTTATGGGAAATACACTGATGAGGGACCAGGAGATATATTTGTGAATATTACATGTGTAGTTCTCCAAAACCAGGGTTATCCATAGGACTCTGAGAGAAAGTTGCAACAAAAAGCCCCAGAATACTTTGACCTAATGATGGAGGCTTGAGCTAGGAAGCTGACCACTTACATGAAAAAAAGGGGACTGATACATTTGTGCGAGGAATTGAATTCCCTTTAATAATTACATAGACACCCTTGATTAGCAGAAGAGGAGGAATATTTTATCCACATCAACTGAGTATTGGACATGCTGGGAGCATTTCAAATTCAGCATGTTCAAAATGGAACTCATTATCTTTCTCTCTCCTTCCACCTTCCAATTCTCGCCTACACTCTTTTGAACTTCTAGATTTCTGTCAAGGGCATTATCATTCTTCTGGGTTTATAATGTTGGCTCCTTAGCCTTCCTCTCCTCTCATATTTAGTTAATTTCTGCATCTCAGTATGCTGGGTTTGGAGTCAGGAAGACCTGAGTTCAAATACCACCTCAGGCACTTATTAGCTTTATGACGATAAATAAATGAAGTTGGGCAAGACGCAACCTCTCCCAACTGCATAAATGGGAAATAATGATCACATCTACCTCAGATGGTTGTTGTGAGAATCAGTTTAGAAAATATACATAGCAAACCTTAAAATGTTACATCAATACCAACTATTATTGCTATTGTTGTTATTATTCATTTCCATCACTCTTGTATCTATCCTCTTTTCTGAAACCACACAGTTACCATCCTCACTGTAACAGCCTCCTGAGTGGTTTCTTTGTCTCAAATTTCCCCCCACTCTGTCCACTGGACAACCAGTCTATAGATTTCTTAAATAACTACTTTATGCTAAACACTCTGTTAAGCACTTAGGGATACGACAACAACAACAACAATGGCAAGAAAGAGTTCCTACCCAAATTTACTAGGAAAAGACAATACATAAAAGGAACCAGAAAATCTGGGATGAGGGAAGATGGAGTAAGTACCCTAGACAGGGGCATGATGAAAATCCAGAGGAGTATAGTTAGGTGGTAAAGGAGGAGATAGCTGTTGTGTGCATGCTCCTTAAAGAGGATCTGAGAAGAGTTTCTCCATTGTTCACCCTCTACCTTCTAATCAGAGAGGGAAAGAAGTTCTCCTCTTGTCTCTACCTTCAGGAAGGGTTCAGAGGAAGTATGAGTTTCAGAGCTGATGTGGTCTTGAAGGATATGATTCTGGAGGGCATGATGAAGAGTTCAGACATTCCTAAAGTACAAGTTTGACAGGATTACTCCCCTGCTCAATAAACTACAGTGGCTCCCTATTACCCAAGACAGCATAAGAGACTCTTCTATTTGGCTTCTAAAACCCCCCATACCCTGAGTCCAATCTATTTATCCTAGCCTTATTATGTGTTAGTCTTCTGTCTAGAAATTAGTGTTGTTGGAGTTTCTCACATATGATGCCTCATCTTCTGTTTATTTCTTTGACTAGTTTTCCTCTCATTTCTGGAAGGTTCTTCTTTCTTATCTCTTCCTCTTAGAATTCCCTAACTTCCTTCAAAGTTTAACTCAAATAACACTTAATATACAAGGTTCCTTATCTCAGCAGGAACTGGTGCCTTCTGTCCTGATATGACCTCAAATTGACTGAACATATTTTGAACTTATGCATCTGTGAAAAATGTTTTTTTTCTTGAATAGAGTATAAGCTCCTTAAGTGGAAGGATGATATATATTTGTTCTGTTCTTATGAAAAAATAATGTGTTTCGTGATTTCATTTACTGTAGGGAGATCTGGGCAAGAAATTCCCTCTCTCAACGTATATCCACACCTGCTTTGCAACTGATAGGTATATAAAGTTGCCTCGGGCTATTTAGAGGTTCATTGATTTGTCCAGTTCTGGGCTTAGAGTCAAGAAGACTTGAGTTCAAATCTAATCTCGGGCACTTGCTAGCTGTGTGACCCTTGGCAAGACAAACCCCCAACCTAACCCAAACCCTGTTTTCCTTAGTTTCCTCATTTGTAAAATGAGATCAAGAAGGAAATGAAAAAAACACTCTAGTATTTTTGCCAAGAAAATCCCAAATGGAATAAGAGAGTTGAACATGACAGAAACAACTGAACAGCAACAAAGGGTCACGCAGCCAGTATATGGGAGTGGCAGAGTAACAGTTTCAATTTTAATCTTTCAGTCTATAGTACAATGCACAACTTATAGTATATAGAAGGGTATTAGTAAATGCGTATTGGTTGTAGGGAGGGTTAATGGAAAGAGAGACTGGAGGCAAAGCTGGCAAAAGTTTCTTTTAAACACCAGTCTGGTTAGAGAGATGATGAGGTCACTTGAACTAGGGTTCTGATCATGTTTCTGGACAAGAGAGGACGGATGTATTCACCTGAAGAGTTGAATTTTCTAGAATTATCCCAATAACACACTTGATTTTTCCTTCCCTCCTAGGGGAAGAGGGGTACTTTTTCACCACCACCCTCCAAGTCTAAAGACTCCTTGTCATATCAGCCTCAGATAAAGGATAAAGTGGAAGGAAAGATGAAAGAAAAAGATATCAGCATAATTCCATTTTGATAAATATTTACAAAACTCCTGAACACTGCCAAGTATCCTGTTGGCCCACCCAGCTTGCTTCTCTCTGTACATGTTGGCCAGCTCAACTCTTCCTTCAGTTCTTTCAAACACAGAGCAGTAGGGTCAGAAAGTGGGAGCACTTGCTTGGAGGAAATTTGCCAACTTCTCTCAAGAATGCTGATCCCCAAAGTAATTATTGAACAATGAATCAATGCAAAGAAAAATCTGGGTGGCCTCTCTCTCTCTCTCTCTCTCTCTCTCTCTCTCTCTCTCTCTCTCTCTCTGTCTCTCTCTCTCTCTCTCTCTGTCTCTCTCTCTGTCTCTCTCTCTCTCTCTCTGTGTCTCTCTGTCTCTCTCTCTCTCCTTCCATACCTTCTTTCTTTCTTTCTTTCTTTCTTTCTTTCTTTCTTTCTTTCTTTCTTTCTTTCTTTCTTTCTTTCTTTCTTTCTTTCTTTCTTTCTTTCTTTCTTTCTTTCTTTCTTTCTTTCTTTCTTTCTTTCTTTCTTTCTTTCTTTCTTTCTTTCTTTCTTTCTTTCTTTCTTTCTTTCTTTCTTTCTTTCTTTCTTTCTTTCTTTCTTTCTTTCTCCCTCTTTCTCTTTTTGTGTCTCTTTCTCTCTGTTTCTCTCAACCTTCTCCCTTTGTTTGTATTTCTCTCAGATTGGTTCCTGTCAAACGGAGACGGATATCCATTCAAACACAATTTTAAAAATTGTCTTGTCTGCAGAGCAATGTGCTAGTTGGAGATATGTGAAGTTCAGATAAACATGATCCCTTATGGAGTTTGCTGTCTGTAATAGGGATGAAAGACACACAAACTTGAAAGTGTGAAATAAAGTTAGTTATTATTATTAACTGAAGGCAAGTGATGAGTACATTAATAATACAGAAAATATAATGTGAGGTCTAAGGAGGAAGGTTGATATTCTTAGAAATGATGAAGGAAAAATTCTTAGAAAGTGTAACATATGAGTTGAACTTAAAATGATAAATTAGGGGTCAAGAGGTAAAGAGAAGAAAATGAATTTTACTCAGAGAGAAAAATATGAAGAAATCTATGGAGGAGGGAATACTCAGGGTACATTTTAGGTATTAGTACTAGTTTAGGGGAGTAGAATTTCTGAAAAGAGGCAGAATAGAACATTTACTGGGAAGGTAAGGTAGCACTGGATTATAGAGGGCTTTGAATGCCAGGTAAAGAAATTTAAATTTTACTTGGAAGGCAATAGTGAAGTGCTGAAGATTTTTGAGCAGAAGATTTACTGGAACAATTCAATGTATTAGCTGTGTAATCTTGGGCAAGTCACTTAACTCTTTTGGCCTCAGTTTCTTCATCTGTAAGATGAATTTGAAAGGAAATGGCAAGCCACTCCAATATCTTTGCCATGAAAACTCCAAATGAGGTCATTTAGATTTAGACACAATTAAAATGACTGACCATCACCACCAAAATATAAATATAAATAAATTAAGATAGAGAGCTCAAGTTTTGTCAGATTATATAAATTTTCCTAACTGGGGCTTGGAACAATTGTAATCATATTCCTAACTTTTCATATAATTGAAATTCCCTAATGAAGATAAGAAGGAAACCACAGAGTCCAGGGACCATTATATTGCTTGTTATTCTAACTGGCTATTATAAAGGTATAAGTGGAATTCTTATTAAAGGTACCCACAGCTAGAAGGAATATCTCAACATGAATGACAGGATCAGGTTGCAGTTTGACAGAGATAAAATTCAGTGCCTGAAGATTGGATTTTGCTATCTCCTGATTGTAACAATGAAGGTACTTAGCTCTTCCTTGATTGTGAAGATAAAATTGTAATCCCCAGACTATTTTTAGATTTTAATCCCTCAAAGTCTTAACTCAGTATTTAAAGTAGATCTACCCATTTTAACAAGGTGTGAACTAACTACAAAAGGTGGGAACTAACCACAAAAGGTGTGAACACTCATTTCATGCATTGAGTGGGAGGTCTGTGACCCACATGTGAAAGAGTGGGCAGTCCTGGAGAGGAGTGTCTGCTGTGATTGGTAGATGTAAAGATTTAGGGGAGGTGACACAAGAGAAAAAGGTCTTTCAATAGAGGAAATAGGAACACAAGAAAAAACGAAGAGTGAAGAAGTATCATTCAGAAGAGAGACTTCAATCAGTTGCTTGGAGGAGAGACTGGAAGACAGACACTCAGATTTAGAGTGAAGACACTCTAAGGATCTCATGCAGGAGACCTCAGACTGCTTTCATTTTAGAGGGTCACCCAGGTGAGTGAAAGGCTGACTTTGTTTCCTTACCTTTCTGGAGGTGTGAACCTCTGAAAAAGGCCCATCATATTGAGACTCCTTTCCCCTGGCTGGAGCTTAGAATTTCTACCTGGCTGAGAGGAAGATGGAGCTCACTCTTTCTCTCTCCCCTTTTCTTGCTTCCTTAATATCTTCCCTCTATTATAAAATAAACTACCATAATTCCATTTACTTGAGTAATTCATTTTGGGATTTGGTAATTATGTCCCTGGTGACTACTAATTTAAATATTAAGTACAACCATAATAAAATTAACAAATGCTTGGGTTTGAAAAAAAAAAAACTTCATGTATAAGATAGGGAAATGTGACTTGAGAGCACTTTATTTGGAAAAGATCTGAAAAGATCTGAGAACTTTAGTGGGCTAGCAGTCTCCATATTATTTGAGTGTGATATGGAAACAAAAAATGGCATATGATCTTGGGCTACATTGAGAGAAGCATAATATCTAGGTAGGTGCTATTATTATCTAGGGGCAGCTAGATGGCACAGTGAATAGAATGTTAGATCAGGAAGATTCCTCTTCATGAGTTCAAATGTGATCCTGGAAAAGTCACTTAATTCTGTTTTCCTCAGTTACCTTGTGTGCAAAATGAAATGGAGAAGGAAATGGAAAACTACTCCAGTATTTTTGCCAAGAAAATGGGTGAAGATTGGACATGACTGAACAACAAAATCATTATCCTCATTTTACAGATGAAAAACTGAGTCTGAGAGAGTTTAAATGACTTACTTTGGCTCACACAGTTACATTGTGCAGTAGAATTTGAAATCTCTCCAGATTCAGTGCTCTAGTCATTATAGCATCTTCTTATTATGCTTGCTTTTCTTGTTGAAGGATTGATGGATTAATTGATCGATATTGACTTAGGCATTGGATTGAATGACCTTTGAGTTCTCCCAATTCTTAGACTTTCTGATTCTGGAGCTTGGATTCTAATCCCTTCTCTAGTTGTGTTACCGTGAGCAAGTTGCTTTTCATCTTTGGTCCTTACTTTTCTTCTTTGTAAAAGGAGAAGGCAGGTATCTTAGAGGAATTGTTGTCTCATCTTAAAATCTTTTGGATGCCTCTTGTTTGGAGACAAATCCCAGTACTAAGCTAGTGGGAAATCTGCAGGGAGATGAGAGGAAGCAGATGTATCTTGCTGGAAGGAGTGTATAGGCAGAAAACTGGGACCACTTTTGCCCACACTGTGAACTCTGGCCAGGCACAGCTAATGTACTGAAGGAAAGCAGCCATCATGGCAGTCATCAAAGTAATTCCCATCTCTCCCTCCCTCCCCCCTTCCCTCCCTCCATCTCTCCTTCCCTCCTTCTCTCTTTCTCTCTCTCTCTCTCTTTCTCTCTCTCTCTCTTTTGGTGGCAGCTGTCTTCCAAGGTAGTATTCAGACTCTGCAGGAATTTATTTTCTAGTCATTGTAATAGGAATTGCCATAATGAATTAATTTTCTGTTTATGTAGATTAATATTCATAAATGGATATTTAAATTAAGATGCAATTAAAAATAGGAGTTTCTTGATGACAGAGGCTTCACCTGGTTTCCTTTGGGTGTAACCTCAGCACCTCCAATAATGAACTTTCAGAAACAAGGAGGAGGGTAGGAATGGGGGTAATGAGCCTGTAAAATCTTTCTCCCCTTAAAACCATTTTTGAAGGGTTATTGTATACACATGCTACAAAGTTAAATGGAACTTTTGACCGTTAAGGTTTCTGAGTTATAGATTTCCATTATAACCTATGTTCTTTTCTAGGGACAAGGAGGTAGAGATTGGGATATAATGAAGTTCAACAGATACATTTACTCAACTGGGACAATTCCCACAAGCATTGCTAATTTGGATCTAATTTCATGTTTTTTTTCATACCTTGCACTGGTATATAAATCAGTATTAGCTTTTGACATGCCACTATATATATTTCTCTGTGTGTGTATATATATATGTATATATAAGCTAAGAATATACCATATGGTATATTATGCAAATTAACCTCTTAAAGGTTAAGACAATCTTCCATCAACTAATTCCTCTAGATATATCAGCATTCTTGGTCCTTCCTATCTCAGCTTCCAACAGGTTATCTATCTATCTATCTATCTATCTATCTATCTATCTATCTATCTATCTATCCCTCTCTCTATCACACTCTCTCTATCTATCCCTCTCTCTCTCTCTCTCTATCCCTCTCTCTCTCTATCTATCCCTCTCTCTCTCTCTCTATCTATCCCTCTCTCTCTCTCTATCTATCTATCTATTCATCCATCTATCTATCTATCTATCTATCTATCTATCTATCTATCCTAATTTAATGTTCCAGTTAATATAGAAAGGGAGACATCTAAGACCAAACAAGGAATGCATCATCACACGGCATCTCTCAGCTTTCCCTGGTGTCTCCCCAGCACTCATCACTGCCCTATCCAGTCCTCTGTTACTACTATTTTTTCTCATTTGTAAGGCTAGTTTTATCAAACATGCAACTACCTACATATAGTCCAGCTAAAATAAATAAAAAGGCCAGCTGAAATATTAATGCTATTTGCTATTCCCTGAGTCAGCCAATTTCCCAGTATGGAAAAAAAGGAGATGGCGTACTTCCCTCTATGCTGGTCATAGCAGCACCTGTGTTTTGCTCATTATATGCCCCCCCCCCATCTTTGTAACACTCTCAGATCTGTACTTAGTCATCAAACTCCTGACAAATCACATAACATTTTGTCACTCATAAATGTTCATCTTTTAATCGCTCTCAGATAAATGTCTCTGCCCCCAAAGAAGAAATGAAAAACGAGTCTTTTGCTCACTGTTAATGATGGTTTCATGGAGTAGCTGGAAGAACGATGGAGGCTTGGGTGTGAGTTCTAGTTCTGCATTTTCCCTAGGTATCCTAGGGTAATTCCTTTGATGTCTCTGAGGCTCAGTTACCACTCAATTACCAATATGATCCCACTAGGTTATTTGTGACTTTAAATTGAAAGCTTCAGATAAAAATGCCATTTCTAGACATCATTAAAAAACATTGTTTTAAAATGTTGAAATCTGTATATAATGCAAGAGACAATTAGGACTCTTTCAAAGTAGAAGTAGCACACAGATACACCATCTACTTTGGGGAATAATTTATGGATTGGGATAATCTGGCTCAGCCACCCCTATTTAATGATCATCCACTGGTCCATAGATACTGGTATTGAATTTGGCTGTGGTCCAAGAGAACTCTCAGAGGTTATTTTCTGCATTGTTGTAGATAGGAGGAAGGCACTTTCACAAATATGGTGATATTTTAACCTGTGGTGGAGAATGAAACTAAGGATATACCATATGTTATATTATGCAAATTAACCTCTCTTTAAAAAATCTTCCATCAAGTAATTCCTCTCAATATATCAGCATCTTGATCTTTCCTATATCAGTTTTCATTTGATGACTGATGCTATGTGTGTTTGTGTGTGTATTCATGTGCCAATATGTGCATGAGAGGAAGCATATCTGGATAGAGAACTATTATCAGTCAGAAAGGGCTAGGTTCAAATTTTGCCTCATGTATACTGATCCTGGGTAATTCATTTGACCTCTTGATATTAAGTCTTCAGCAGAAGAAGGAATTTTCCCTTTGAGAATTCCTTCCACTAAATGAAATCACAGATCTAGAACCATTTAAAACTATCAGTTAACTGATGCCTAAGTACATGTGTAATAGAGTTTGCCCAGGATCACACAGTTGGATGTGTCTGAGGCCAGTTTTCATGCCCTGTCTCCAGGCTTGGTTCTCTATCTTCTGAGCCACTTAGTTCTTTTAGTTTCTTAAGAGTTGATTTCATATATATATATATATATATATATATATATTTATCATATATTTTATATATAGTTATTTTATATGTATACAAGATTATATATATGTATATATATATTATCTTTCATCCATATCACAACTTTTTAAGGTAGTATAGGAATGATTTATTCCCACTTTACAGATGAACTGACTTACTTAGGATCACATAGGTGGGATCTGAACCCAGGTCTCCCTAGCTGGGTCTAGGAGTCTTGTTAGATCTCTGAACTCCTCTCTTTATTACTGCTTAGAGATTATCTAAACTCAATTCCTGCCATTGGCCTTTGAATTCCCAAAGTGCTTTCTGCTTGAACCACCCATTTGGCACCTATAGCATACTCTTATCATGTATGGTTCATTTTCAGTGGATTTGATTTATTCCTTCAAGTACATCATGAGCTTTCCAAGTCCAGGAAGCATGCCCAATACTTATCTATATCCCCTACAGTTCTCAGCAGAGGGCTAGGCAATAATGAATGCCTGAAGAGTATTTACTGTTATTCACGTTTTTGTTGCTACTGGCTGAGAGACATGGCCCCAGTTTCCATTTTATGTCACCATTTGTAATGTGAACAATTCATTGTTGGAGTGAACCTGTTGTGATGGTGTCACATAAGGGTCTTCTCTGTTTGAGAGAGATGCCTCAGAGGATGGTCCTCCATCCCTCAGTTTGTGCTGAAAGCCATTGGTAAATGTTGGATCACTACAAGGTCACTCTCAATAGTGAGTAGAGGATAAAATTGAATTTTATACAAAACGAGTGCAATGTATGTGCTAGATTGGCTTATATCTTATTGTTAATTTATGCCAGACTATATTGTGGGAACTAACTCTCCCAATTAGAGCACATTTGTTGGTGTTAGCACCAGCTGAGGCTCCTCAGTCCTGTGTGGGAATGAGGTGGGCTGAAAAACAAATGACTCCGAATGGTCCATGAGCAAATATAGCATCACCCTGCTGCCTGCACATCCCACAAATACTATTTCAGCCCCATTGAATCTCTCATGTTTCCTGGATTACTTGGCTAATTGGAGCAACCTTCTGGTTTGATTCCTCTATGGTAGTGTGTTCCCACATTCTCCAGCCCATCTTATTCAGGGAGTCTCCCTGTGAAAGACCATGGCTGACATTTGGTTGGGACTTCTCAGCTGAATTCTCTCCTGAAGCATTTCAAATAAACTTGTTGCCTGGAATCTTGGGACCTCCCAGTCCATGGCAGAATCCCCAATCTGTCAAGGACATACACTCACTTTTAGTTCTTTCTAAAGGTGTCCAAGCTGACTTTACTAAGACAGCAAGAGTCATTCATACTTTTAGAGAGTTTCAAAGTTTTACAGAGATTTCCTTGCAATAATCCTGTAAGGCAGACAGGGGAGGCATGATAATTCCCCTTTTGGGTAAGTTAAAGCAGATCAAAGAATAAATATGTCTTTCCCATGGCCACAGAAAGTCAAACCTCAGTCTTTGGCCTCTGAGATGAGTGCTATTCCACAATTCCATCTTGTTGAAATAAGAAACAGAACATATGCCTCTTCCTAAACTTTAAGTGAACCCTCATTTTGGGTGGTTTAAAGTTGAAGAACAGATTTTTTTTGGAAACACACACACCAAACTTCTCCATGCTCTCTCCTCTTTCCTATTTCTCTCCAGTTCCTAGTGCTGTCTGTTACCAGATGAGGGTGTCTCACCCTGATGGGAGTACAGATGGGAAGTGGGGGCTTAACTTGTCTCTGCTCTCTCCCTGTGCTGGGGAGTTTGGCAGGTTACCAAACTCTCATCAAGGTGATGCAATGCATTGAGATAGACTAATAGCTTGCAGATCATGGGAGACTGAGCATGAAGGGAGCTCACTGGTAGATAGGAGAGGGGGATCACCTCCTAGTTTATCCCTGTCACACCCCTGAGCATAATATTCCATTCTGATTTATCCCTAAACATAGATTTCTGTGTTAGTATCTTCCCCAAAGAATCTATTTTTGATCTGATGTAGACAATCACAGAAAGTTAGACCTAGGGGGAGGGAACCCCGAGAACAGCCAATATTAGTGCCACATTTGCAGGTGGTAGAACTTAACCTGAAAAAAACATGGAAAATAGACTTTAGGAGATGGAATGCTAAAACATGAAATATTGGAACTCAAATATTGAACCAAAGTACAGGTGAAGGCGAAATCAGGAAAAGACTGGCCGCCAGTGATAGGCAATGTGGTCTTATAGTTAAAGTGCTGAATTATATGTATCTCCTCCTTTGGAATGCAAGCTCCATAAGGGCAGTGACTTGTATTACTTTTTCTATTTGTATCTTAAGAGTTTACATAGTACTTTGCACATAATGTTTAATAAAATCAATTCATTTATTCATTCATAGTCAAAAAATCTAGGTTGGAATTTAGTCACTGCTTCTTACCCTTCTACTTCAAATAATTCACTACCTTCTTTTTGACTTCCTTCTCTTCAAAATGAGGAGGTTGGAGGAAATTATGGCTAGATTCCTTTCCAGACTTGGAAGGAATCACTGCAGTCCCCACCCATGAAATTCTCATTGACCTCAATCAGCTTTTTGAGAACCCTCCACTGGCCCCAGCAAGATCATCTGAGTAAGGTGAGAGAATGCCTCTATATTGGAGGTCCAGCAAAGGAAGATGTTTTTATTGATATTGTTTTATTTACATTACCTCAGTTTTCTTCTGTATCCTTTCAACCCTCCTTTATAATAATTTTCAAAAAGAAGAAAGAAATCAACAAAGCAGATCAATATCTTTTAAAATATATTCAAGCTTCATTTTTTTCTAGATTATACATATACTATCATGCAAAATATATTTCTACATTGTTCACTTTTTAAGTGAATAATCTTATGGTGGATAGCATTCTTTGTCATAAATCCCTCAGAATTGTCCTGGATCATTGTGTTACTAATAGTAGCTAAGAGATCATTCCACAATATTTCTGTTACTATGTTCAATGAAGTTTTCTTGGTTCTGCTTATTTAACTGCATCAGTTCATTTAAGTCTTTCCAGTTCTTTCTGAAATCATCCTGTTCATCATTCTTTATAGCACAATAGTATTCCATCACCAAATATATCATAATTTGTTCAATTAAGGAAATCAATATCTTGGCCAAACCCAATGTTATATGCATCATTCCCAATTTATGGGTGCCTCCACCTCAGCAATGAAATGAGGTGAAGTATCTTATTATTTCACTTCTTTGGAGACCCAACTAGTTCTCTATAGGATTGTACCATTCATTTTAGGCTGTTTTGTGGTGATAGTTGTTTCTACTTGCATTGTTGTAGTCATTGTGTAGATTTTCCAGGTTCTGCTTAGTTAACATGGAATCAGGTCATGTAAATCTTTCTGTGGTTCTCTGTATTCATCATACACACTGAATCTAATATATGCTAATATTCCATTGCACTCATGTACCTTAATTTGTTTGGTCGTTCTCCAGTCAACAGGCTTCTGTTTTGTTCACAATTTTTGCTACAGAAAAAAAATGCTGATATAAATCTTTTGGTATATATGGAATATTTCTTTTTATCAATGATCACCTTGTTGTATATGCCTAGCAGTGGAATTTCTGGGTCAAATATATATGTATATTTTAATGACTGTTTTTGCAAAATTCCATATTATATATATATGTACATTATATATATATATGTATATGAATTAAATGATAACCAATTAGTGTGAAAGAATGGAAAGAATTTGGAGTCAGGAGGAGCTGGAATAATAGATAACTTACCTCCAACACTTACTATGAAATCATCCTTAATGTCCCCATCTATCAAATAGAGAACACATATCATTTAGGTAGCTGGTAGCACAGTTGATAGAGTACTGGACCAGGTATTAAGAAAATTTGATTTTGAATGTAGCCTCAGACACTTCATAGATGGATGACCCCAGCCAAGTGACAGCCTCTGTTTGCTTTGGGTTCCTCATGTGTAAAATGTGGGTAATAACAGCATCTACTTTCCAGAGTTTCTGTGAGGATGAAATGACTTAATATTTGTAGTAAAATTCTATATAAATGTTAGTTATTACTACTACCACCACCACCACTACTTCTTTGCCATAACTCTAAGTGTCTGAGTTTCTACAGGTCTCTGGGGAAGGGCAGCTCATTGGCAAACACTGGGAGTTTCAATGAACTCTAATATGACCTCAGTTTTTAAAAAAATTGATCTATAAATAAGTTTTTCTTCCTTGATCCTTGGGTATGTTCTGGTTGCCTACACACAATGGTGACAACCTACTGTTTGGTGGAGTCGTGCTATGAAAAGTTTCCAGGTTATCTGAGTAGGGGTGATGAATCAGAGAGGTAAGAAATCTCCCAAAGTGACTCTAGATCCTTAAAAAAGTTTTTTCTTGGCATTTGACAAAGTGTACATAAAGAATATGAGTATTGGAAGAGAACTGAAGTCCAAATCCTCATTTTAGGGATGGAGCTTCAGAGAAGTGTATTGACTTACACAAAACCAGAGTCGATAGAGTTGGAAGGCCAGATAGCCTGATCTCCAATACCATGTTTTTCCACCATGTAATAATAATAATAACAATAACAATAATAATAGTAATAGATGATATTGATATAGCACTTACTAAGTGCCATATTCTCATTGAACTTCAAAATTATTATCTCATTTAATCCTTTTAAGAACATTAGGAGGTAGGTGCTGCTATTATCCTATTTTGATGAGGCAGAAACAAGCTATAGGACTTGCCTAGGGACATATAGTTAATAAGTGAGAGATCCAAAACTCAATGAAGTTTTTGGGTAGTTTGTTCTAAAGAAAGTAATTCATAATGAGAGAATACTGTTTGTTATAGGGGATAGATGGGCAGATTGTAAGGAATTAATCCAAAGCACAGGAGAGGTGCAAAGAAGAAAAAATACCTCAAGGATCCAGTCAGAAAACAGAAGGAGGATGGGAGTTCTCCAATGGTCACTCAGGCACTTCTTCAGCTGAGAGCCAGAGCAAGGAGGCAAAACCTCTGAAGCTGGGAAGAAGCTGGATCTCTTGGAGGATCAACACCTTTCCCTGTGAACTCCTGGACTTCTTTCTCTTCCTTATTCTCAACAACAACACAGAGTCATCTGTGAATACTGTAGAGAGGGACTTTGAAAGGAAGCCATCTACAGAGAAATCTCCTGTCAAAGATCTCCTATATTTCTTTATGGCCTGTTTCTGGACTCCTGAATTAAAAGCTAATTAGCTGAGGAATAGGGATCAACCAACAACTTGCCAGAAGAGGGTTCAAGGCACTCAGTCTTGAACCCCAAGAACTTGGGGGGCAGTCTGCCAGAGGGGACAAGTGTTAGGGTTTCCTGCTCTCCCCATTTTCCTTGCCTGACACCCTCACCTCTCCTTCTTTGTGTGAACCCAAATAAATTGTTTAATACCTTAAAATTAGATCTGGCTGGTTTCTGACACTAGGAAAGGGGACAGAAGATTTGGGGAGAATAACATCTCTCCCCAAAGGGGGAAGCTTAGCTCAGGATCCCTGTGTTCCAAACTGCTTAACCCAAGGAACATCTCTTCTCTATAGTGGGGTGACCCAAGGTTTCTGAAGGGAAGTGACAGTGCCTGTCCCTAAGGATATCAGAGGCAGAAGAATCCATCCTATCTCTAAACAATAGCTGGGACCAAGGGGGAGGCAGTGGGTCATCTTACCAAAACTAATCTCTCCAGTTCTTGTCCTCCATTTCCCAGAACCATTCTCTGAGGAGACAAATTCCCTCTGTGAAGGGGAGAAGACTTGACTACCTCTCTCCCAGAAAAGAGATGGGAAGAAAAATCTCTCCATTTTCTCTCACGATTTCCCTCTTTCCTTTCATTCCCACTATTCCCCTCTCAATCCTTTTATTACAAGACTTGGACCTTTCAAAACTTCCTTCCTCAGACTTATAGTAGCTCTGTGATCCTGAAAATAAGGTAGTTGAAAGAAATGATCATTAAAATCTCTTTCTAGCTCCAAGTGTTATGATCCTAGGGTCCTTTGGATTGGCAGTCACTGCCTGGGCCTGGCAGTGAAATCCTCAAAGTAGTCTTGTGTTTCTCAGTTTGATGGGAAACCTCCAATAGCTCTCATGGCTTCGTCTGAGTAAGAGGAGACAATGGCTTTACAGGGGAGGTCCAGCAAAGGAAGAGATTGTTATTTGTTGTTATATCCCCTAGATTTTTTCTCTATCCATCCCTCTATCCAGAAGGTTATCCTTTATAACAAATAATTTCATGTATAAAGGAGAAGAAATTAAGAGCCCAGAGAGGGATTCATTCAAAGAGAATCAGAAGCAGAAAATGAATTCAAACCTGGATCTTTTACCTTTAAATGAATGAATGAATGAATAAAAAAACATTTATTAACAATTGGCAACGTGCAAAAAACCTGTGTTAAGCATTAGAGATGCAAATAGGAGGGAAGTTGTTTCCTTTCAAAAGATATAAATTCCTCAAGAGCAAATACTGCTAATTTTTGTTTTTGGATCCTAGAGTTAAGTGCTAGACACATAGTAAGAGTATAAGAAATGCTTTTTCATTCATTCATTCATTCATTCATTCATTCATTCATTCATTCATTCATTCATTCTTTAGTTTGTTTTCCTAATGTTTCCTAAAGTAGAAAGTAGAAAATGGAATAATGACAAGATAGTCCAATGAGGCAAGTAAACTAAAGCATGACCAAAGACTCCTCGAATACAATGGAGTGTATGAGAAACTCACTACTGAAGACAAGGTTATTGGGAGGAAAACCTTACATAAAAGACTTAAGTCCTCCATGGCAAAGTGCCTGATACAGGCAATCCAGAAGATGGCAGGGTACTAATGTTAGGGAATAAGGTCAGGAGGGTCACAGATGCTGGTCCAGTTAGGATCCTGAGACCTTCTTAGATCCTGAGACTTTCTTATAGTCTAACTGAAATCCTCACCTCTCTGATCTGCTCTGTGCCCTCTTCTATCAGGAACCTCCCCAGTTAACGGTTAATACACAATCTGTTCTGAGAAAATTCATTGTCTAATTTAAGTTCCAGAGGGATCTATTTAGAATATAACTAGATGATCAGAAATGGATTCAATGAGGAGGTGATGGAGCCAACAATACAATGGCATGGAAAATAAATTAGGGACTTTTGTTCATCCTCTGTCACTAAGTCATGGCACATCTCTCACTGGAGACTGTAGTAAAAAGATTGAGAGTGCAGGAGTGAGGAGAACCTGAATTCAAATCAAGACTTATTAGATTGATGTCTTTGGGCAAATTGCTTAACCTCTCTGTTCTAGAATTTTTTCACCATTGAATAAGAGTAGCATTTGCTTTCTAGGATTGTTGAAGGGTATCAAATGAAGTGCTTGGCAAACCTTAAAGCACCATGTAAATTCTAGTGATTATCAAGTCATTCTATGACCTTGAACAAATCAATTTCTCTTTGGATTGTTTTCTCTTCTTAAACAAAGTAAGGATGAATTAAAATATCTTTAAAGACCCCCCAATCTTCCATATTCTAAGGTGACATTTGATTTGGAATTGATAGGGTAGTTCAGTAATTAGGAGAAAGGTTAGTACAGTCTGATCAGAAGAAATATCAGGAGCAAAAGCCTTATTGAATTAGAAATTGGAAAGGACCTTAGAAATCAACCTCTCAATCTTATAGAGAAGAAAACTGAAGGTAGTTTACCCAAAATGAGTAAACAGCAGAAGTCAAATGCGATTCCAGTCTCAGTGCTCATTCTCCAATACCATGAAATCAAAGTTAGAAAAATTTAAGGAGAAACCAAAGGATAATGGGGAGACAAATTTTACTTTTCAATATCTCTTTCATTTCTTTTTTTTAGTTACCATTTCTTTTTATTTTTTAATATACAATATAATATGTAACATAACAATAATATAACATACAAAACATACAATAATTTATAAATGTGTAATAAATTATAATAAATATCCTCATCAAGAAGAAACAAATTCTCACATTAGTTTTGTCCAAAAATTTGTCTCATTCTTTTTTCCTCTCTTTTCCACTGCTCCCACTCCCAAGAAGGCATATAATATTATATAGGTTCTCTCCCTCTCTCTCTTCCTCTCTCTCTCTCTCTCTCTCTCTCTCTCTCTCTCTCTCTCTATATATATATATATATATATATATACATAGACATATATATACATATATATGTATATATATCATGTAATACATATGTTCATACAGTGGTCATCATATTGTGAAACAAGACACATATTGCTTACACTAGAGAAAAATTCATGGAGGAAATAAAGTGAAGAATGGTATGCTTCAGTCTGCATTCAGATTTTCAATCGGACATTTTATGTTCCAAGGAAACATTTAAGCTGGGATTTGAACAATGGGACATTACAGAAAATGGACACATTTCCTGTAAGTGAGTTCTGGAAGGGTAGGTTGTGGTTAGGTTGTGATTTAATCCAAACTATAATTTAATCTGTGACACACCAAGGCACCATTCTTTGGGGTTTTGTTCTAGTTTTTAACCCAAGGGAAGCATTTGTGTGATTCAAAGTTAAAATTTGGCATCTTGGAGGACGCAGAGAGGATTTGGATAGTGGAAGGCCAAGAGAAGCAAGTATTTTGGAAAGGGAGGGACAACCTAGGGCTATCTCTGCATGGAACTGGATAAGCTGGTATCAGAGCAAAGTAGGAAATTTCTACTGGGATGCCAATGACCCAGGAGGCAACATTTTGGTGGCATAAGGAGTCCCCAGGATGTGTCTGTTAAGCACCTATTACTCAGGGAAATTACAACTCTCAGGAAACTGGCAAGAGGAAAGCTCACAGCTGAGAAGCCAAGCGTCCCTTGCCTAGCTCGGCAATCTGATTTTCTGTTTGTTCTTCCTTGTTGAACATGTAGGGTTTGACATTGATTTCTGTAATTTATCTTTCCTGTTCCAGTTCTCCCTTTTCCCAACCTCTGCCTTTCATATATTTTTCTCCTTTTTTCCTTCCTGCTTTTCCTGTGCTAATCACCATGACAAGAGTCATCAACATTTCTGCTTATGATTGGTAAGGAGGAAAGTGTACAATTGCCAAAGTTTTGCCCCATTATCATTCAAATGATAATGTGAATCCAACTCTTTTCATTGCTAGTGTTCTAACCCCATCTCTCTCCTCTATGCTCAGGGTCAATGAGATGTAGCAAAAAGGGTGTTGAACCTGGTTTCAGGGATCATGGATTAAAAATCTATCCCTGGTATTTGCTAGCTGTGTGATTGTGGGCAAGTCACATCATCTCTAAGAGTCCTAGGGTCTTCATTTCTATAATGTATACAAGAGAATGAGATGGTAGGAGAAGACTAGCACCTCTGCTGTGAGGGCTTGCTAAGTCCTTTTCTGAGCTGCTCACCTAACTTTGGTGTCCATCTTTTATCCATTTCTCCCCTGTGGCTCCAAGAAGCTGTGGTATGCTGAGGACACACCCTACAAAACTCTCCTTGCAGACAGGCTAGCCTAGGTTAAGAATAATGGAAGTCTCAAATTTGTTGATGAGTTATGGGAATCTCTACCCCAAGCATGTGAAGACTTCCTTGGTGGAGTGGGTCAGATGAAAACAACTTATTCTGATGGCACGAAAATGGCTGAAGTAGGTGCTGTGGAGGGTGTAGAGGGTGGTCAGACATCAAAGATGACCAGGTCAGTCCCTGCATCCCTGGTCATTATCAGCCACCCTAACTTTCGTCTTGCCATGGGACTCTGATGACTCTGGAAGGGAGAATAAGGCCAATGACTTTGGGCAACTCTACTTCACTTAAAGTTAATTCACATACAAATCAAGACATCACCTCAATGATTTCATTGGTTTTCTTCAAAAATGAAGGATGAACAATAACTGCAAGAATAATAATGGGGACAATGATGCTATTATCTTCCTCATAGGATTGTGGTGAGGTTCAAAGGGGAAAACCAGCAAGCACCTCTTCCTCATGACAACCCTTCAAATGTGAAGAGAGTCACTATGTACCATCCCACTTTTCTCTCATTCTGTCCATATTATCAATCTACTTGCTTTTTTGGCCATAGAAATTTTTCATGTGGTCTTTTATGTTACTCTTCATATGAACCATTGCTAGCAAAATCATCAGCTTATAACCACCATGTTGTTTTTTCCCCCACTGCCCACTGGATTATTTGTCATTTTAATTTCCAAAGATCATGGCATTCTATGATTTAAAGTCATAAAATATCACTAGGGAATGTAAGGATAATTTAGGGTTGTGACCTAATCTAAATTTGTTTTTTGGTCACTAGGGGATATCCCAAATAAAATACCCAAGTTAGTTTGGAAATATATTGTGCTTTAATCAATATATAGGGAAGAAATCAAGGAGAAGAGAGAGGGAAAAGGTATAGGATTTCTCCTGCCCGGCCTGTGCCAGGCAAGTTCAAAGTCCTCTACCATAAGGTCCTTCAAGATTAGAGACTTTCTCTAAGAGGATAGTGTTTGGAAGGTAAAGGAGAGGAAAAATCAGCCTAAACTCTGAGAGATCTCAGAGAAGAGCCTCACCAAACTAGGTTACTAGGCTTATTCCAGTATGGTATAAAGGAAAACTCACCACTAAACCTGGACAATAATAGCTGCCACGCCAAGATGTTGACATGCTCAGCAAGTTGCCGCCAGCCACCTCTCTGCCATCAAAGAGGCTAAAGAGAGGAAATGACACAAAATATATGTAGACGGTTTTATATCACTTTCCTGTGTCTCACATGTACCAATGATATCTTAGGCTTGTCTTAGGACAGCCCAGGGGTCTGTCAGTTGTTTCTGATTTGTCATTTGTTAGCACATGTCTGTCATAGGCCATCCTCCTAAATACTTAATACTTAAGTATGGGTGTAGACATTCCTGATTTTGTTAGACCAAGTAGGGTGGAATAATCTAAAGTTCACAGGAAATGAGTGTTAAAGATATGAACTATGGAGTTTGCCAAGATAAATAAAATATAACCTTTATGTTAATGTGGCTTGCAAAAGAGTTGAGTAACATGGTCATATACAACCTGTCCCTAAAGTCTTAGTGTGATCTTCTGTTATGAAAGTAGTAAAACTCTTGGGACATCTTGTGTAAATAAATGTTATGTAAACTAGAGTAATGAAAGTACTTATGAAAAGTACACACATACACACATATACATATATATATATATATGTGTGTGTGTGTGTGTGTGTGTGTGTGTGTGTTACATTTATTTGTGTGTGTGTTTCCCTCTTCTTTGAGAGTTTGAAGAAAGAGAGATGATTTCAAACTGGGAGGATCATAGAAGATCTGATGAGTTTTGAAAAATCCATAATATATTGACTCACAGGTATGGGTATTGGGAACAAATGAGCAAAGGTACAGAATCAGATGTGTTCATGGCATAGTGAGGTATCTAATTTGGCAGGTACACAGAAATGAAGAGGAATAACAGGAAGTAAGGCTAGAAAGCTCATCTGAATCCTACTTTTGGAAAGCTGAAAATGGAAGGAATTTGGTCTCTAGGCAATAGAGAAGTTCTAAGTGAGTAGGAAAGTGTTGATATTCATGAAATATTGTTTGTCTTACTCTTCTAGAAATGATGTGTTGAGAGACAATCTGGCTCAGACATAAGTAAGCCAAACTTAGAGTTAGGTTCATCAAATTTGAATCTTAGTCCCCATGGTTGCTAGTTGTATAATCAGGGATCAACTAGTTTATCTCTTTTGAGTTTTACCTTTCTCATCTGTAAAATGGATCTAATAATCTATATTCTACCTACCTTAAAGCTTTGTTATAGAGACCATACCTTGTCAATCTTTTAAAGCACCATAGAAATGATTTATTGAAGATGATCTTGACCATTATAATTAGACGCCATTCAAGGCCTGAGACCCCATTACGAAATCCCTTTACCAGGTGGATTATGTGCAATGCCCCTAGCTCCAATCTGCTACCCAGGAGCTTCCTTCGTACATTACAGACACTAATCATTTCCCATGCAGTTGAACAACTTAATAGGCTGCAAAAATTTGATAAGACAATTTAATTGCCAGCTTTTATGTATCTGCTCAATATAGCTCTGCTTCTCAGGAAGGTGGGCTGGGAGCATTTGCAGAGGCATTTAATTAAAGGACTAAAACAATAGAACCCGATTATGGAACTTCAGCAGTCACAAACCCAGAACACATTCTCATGCAGCAACCTTTTTATGGAGTTCCACTCATGGAAACTTTACAAGCAACATCCTCTGAATGACAAAGCTAGCAAGGTGAGGCTGAATGACTCCAGTTATTTTAAATGGGAGTTCCTTCATTTGAAAGCAACATCACCAGAAGGTCACCAAGGAACATTGTTCTGACAGGACAGAAGAACTGTAGCTTCTTGTAAATGGGTAATTCAATGTGTTCGATAATATCCCTGGGAGACTGTAGAGAAGAATAATTGAGTTGGATCGGAAAGAAACAAGTTTACCATAATTTGGAAACATGTATAAGATCTGTCTCTAATGCATAATGGAATTGTATCACTTACTAACTCACTTACAATCCTATCTTGGAATTAAACCCTTCTTGAGGCACATGACTGCACAACTTCAGGCCAGTTTAACTTCAAAAGCCCTTGATTCCTCTCAAAGATGCTAGCTATGACCTAAGGGTTCATTTCTGACATCAGGTTCTCTGGGTGCTGCTTAAATGTTTCAGTGATTGGCACATAGTAGGTGGTTAATAAATATTTATTGATTGATTGACTGATGTTTCTCCACAACAATCATATCTCTTAGTACTCCTCCCTTGTTCCATATGTTCACGTTTTCCTTGGACCAGAAGAAGTTGGGAACAAAAGAAAGAGAAAGACAAGGAGGAATGATGTTTTCTCCTTACTCCTTACTCCAGAGAGATATTTTCTCATCTGTCAAATAGGTACAGTATCTCATAGATGTGTAGGTAGAAATGGAATGGGATGAAAGTGATAAATGCCTTCTAATTTTTGCTGTACTTTGTATCTCTCTCCTTTGGCCAAGAAAACAAGCATCAATTAAAGGCACTACTTGCCAAGATCTGCACTAAGTGCAAGAGATACACATACAAACAGGAAGAAAGAGCTTATATTCTAATGGAAAAGGTAATACATAAAAGAGAGATGAAAAGGAGGGAGAGAACAAGGAAAGATGTCAAAGTTTAGAGAACTTTGGGCTTTCCTCCATATGGAATTTCCAAGAAAAAACGTTTTCTTTGTGGTATATTTACTTGTATATTTTTCCTTTCCTTTATATTAGAATATAGGCTCCCTGAAGGCAGGACTTTAGTCTTGTTGCTTTGTATTTCTAGTGATAAACAGAATGCATTGGACTGAATATTTAAAGATGATAAAACTAATTACAAACAATGAAAGTGATCTGCTTAAGGTCATACAACAAATCAGTGGCAAAATGACTCCAGTTCCAGGGTTCTTTCTCCTATTTTTTTCTCTACACTATTTACTTACCAAGTCTAATGTGAACAGCAACTCAATATATGTTCTCTATCTCTATAATAATAGTAGCTATCATTTACATAACAATTACCTTGTGCCAGGCACTGTGCTCAGTACTTTACAATTATCTCATTTAATGCTCTCAACAACCCTCTAAATGCTATTGTTATCCCCATTTTAGAGATAAGGAAACTGAGGTAAATAGAAGTCAAGTGACATGTTCAAGATCATACAGTAAGTGTCTGAGACTTGATTTGAACTAAGGTCTTGCTCTCTTGGTGCTCTATCTACTTTTACTTTGCTTATATCTGCATCTTTCTATCTCTATTTTATCTGTCTATATATTTATCAATATATGTATTTAAATATATGTATGTGTATGTGTGTGTGTGTATATTTGTATATTATATATTTGGAGAGAGAGAATGAGAGAAAGAGAGAACAAGAGAAAGAGAGAGAGAGAGAGAGAGAGACAGACAGACAGACAGACAGACAGAAAGAGACAGACAAAGAATACTTAGTACATGGAGAATTCAGTGAAGCATAAACCTCAGTCCTTATCTTCAAGGAGCTGACAGTCCAATTAGTGAGAGAAAGCACTAATTAAGATTAGTTTTAGTAGGAAGTGAGCTCCCCATCTCTGGAGGTTGTGCAAGTTCTTGTTGGGTGTGTGGTTAAGGGAATAAGGTATGTAGTTTGGGCTAGATCCCTTCTGACTGCATGTAGATTTCTACAAATAGGAGAAGAGACACGTTTCAAGCTCTAATTAAATAGTGCCGAGAATCAGGATTTATTCTGAGGTGGGCGAGAGCAATAAAACCTGGGTCTTGAAGCTTGAATAGGTTTAGATAGATGATGAGGAAAGGGAAAAACCTCCTGGTTAGAGTGAAGGGAATGGGGATTTTTGAAAAGATAATATGATAGAGTGATGAAAGAATGTTTCATGGTGAGGAGGCCAGTTTGGATGGAGCAGGTTTGTGAAATTGCCTTGAAAAATGTAAAGTACAGATGCAAGGAGTTATTATTGTTAATAAGGGTTTACTAATAATAGTGTTCCTTTTAGGCAACTTATTTCAGGCAATTTTAAAAATACTTTTACTGTCTTCTTATCTTCCAAGTGAAATTGCTATATATGGGAAGAACCAAGATGCAAGGGAATTAAGGCCAGACCTGGTTGTGAATCTTGATGTCATTACTTAGTAGTAGTATCCTTGGGTACTTGGTCTAACCTGTCAGGGTCTTAGCTTCCTCAACTGCAAAAGGAAGGCGAAGGACTAGACAGTTTTAAACATGGAATCTTACAATTTTTATTAAATACATCTCAGAAGGGAGTCCCGTTTGTTTGGATTTCTGTTGGCAAGTCTTGTTGATTTGATTCTATTTTTGCAATATCTCGTCTATACCTCTCTCCTTTCTTCTAACTCTGTTACTACTCTATTTTAGGCCCTTATCACAATCAACCAGCCTGCAGGCATATTTTACTTCCTCCCTTCTGTCCCTACTATAGTTTGTCAATGTCAAATTGATCTTCTGAAGTGTAGATCCATTTCACCCCTGTATTCACCAAATTTTAGGAGTTCCTTATTAACCCTAGGAACAGTCACCTGGTATTTATTAAACATCTCTTATATGTCAGACACTGTGTTTAGTGCCATTTTATAAAATTCCTTGTTTGGCTTTTAAAGGCTTTGCTAACTTGGCCCTCTTCTAACTTTTCAATAGTTTTATATTTTAAGCTCCTTCATATATTTTGTGAGTCAGTCATATTACCTTCTTTGCTATTCCTCACACCAAATATGAATTATCACCTGATTCTCTCTATTTTTATTTCCCATCTATCATTCCTGGGAGGCTATTCTTCCTCATTACAATTTCTTGTCTTCCTTCAAATTCCCAGCTGAAATATTACCTTTTGCAAGAACCCTCTCCCAGCACCCCTTAATGTGAGTCCCTAACTTTTATAGCTTTAGCTTATATATCTTGTGTTACATGGTTGTTTATATAAATTGTGTCCCTCATTAGATTATGAGTTTTTTGAAGACAAGGGACTGTTTCTTATTTTCTTTCCCCCCCAGAGCTTAGCACAGTGACCAGCACCTAGAAGGCAGTTAATAATTTTTTTAAGTTGACTTGACTGTGAACTCTGATGCAGTCACATTTTAGAAAGAAGGACTGATAGGATGCTGTTAAGGACAGAACAGTAACTGACATTGTGGTATAAAGTCATCACCTCTTAATCCTTCTCCTTTCCCTTATACTTAATACTTTAGGCAAATGCACAGCAGAATCTTATATACAAGACTTCTTTCATGGCACCAACAATACCAAGGATCATGGAAACAAAAAGGGACAATAGACATTTAGAAAAAAATATTGTAGTTACAATACCTCTTACTTCCAGAAAGCTGGTAGTTATAATACCTCTTACTTCCAGAAAGCTGGTTGTTAAGTCTTTGCCAGAATGTTTGTTTTAAGAGGAAACTGAGGCTCAGAGAAAAGACTTTGAAAATTATAAAGGTGATTTTGAAAGTAGCAGAGATGTGATCTGATAAGTATGCTTAATTTAAATCCTGGAATCTTTAAAAATTCATCTCAATATTTCTCTTCAATTTTTTTTTGTTTCTTATCTAATGGTAGACCAGAAAAAGAGAGAAACTAGTACCCACTTGATGACAATTGTTCACAGCTTCTTCTTTCCCACTCTCATCCTGAATGTGATCTGAGAGGCATACACATTTCTCTTGAATTGTTAGTTTTGATAGTACCTTAGGGATTTGGGTTATAATATGAGCTTCCAAAGAAGTCATGGGACCATTCCCAAATTTAGAACATGCCTCCATACTGCCTAAAAAAGGAAACCTGAATTCCTTACCTTGGTGCTTTAGGACATTCACAATCTAGTGCCTTACAGTGTACTATCTGAGCTAGGAATAATGTTGGTGGGTTATAATTCTTGCTCTTATACCACTTATAAGTGGTTTATTTCTAAAACATCTTTCAAGCTATACAGTGTTCCTTGCTTTCCTTGCAATAGCCTTGTGAGGTAGCTAGCACAGGTATTGTTTTTTACAGAGTATACATTTTATAGAAAAGTTTCAGAGAGGAAAAATGACTTGTCTAATTCACATAAGTATAAGTAGGTGGCAGAAAAAGAATTCTTTCAGAGATCAGTTCTCACAAGCTCTATTATGTGGTTTTCACTCCACCATCATCGTTCCCTCTTCAGTCCTCCCAACAAAAATAAATTATCACCAGGTAACACATCATCATGGAACCTGCTTTAGCATTGGTACTTAAACCTTCTCAGTATCCTTGATTTCCTGTGTCCCTCTGGCTGCTGGGCTAGAGAGTGAAACAAAATTCTTCACCCAAAGCTTCCTTTTAAAAGGGTTTAGAAATTGAGACAGTTCTTTATTGCCAACCAGCTGCATTGCTTGATTTTGACTCTTCTACTACCATGGTGCTTGCACAAAACACTCTCTCCTCTCCTCTCCTCTCCTCTCCTCTCCTCTCCTCTCCTCTCCTCTCCTCTCCTCTCCTCTCCTCTCCTCTCCTCTCCTCTCCTCTCCTCTCCTCTCCTCTCCTCTCCTCTCCTCTCCTCTCCTCTCCTCTCCTCTCCTCTCCTCTCCTCTCCTCTCCTCTCCTCTCCTCTCCTCTGTTTTTCAGCTTTTTAATGCGTATTGTCTGCCCATTAGAGTAAAGCTTTCTGAGTACAAGGACAATCTTTGTTTTTCTTGTTTATGTTCCGAGCACATAGTGCAGTGTTTGGCACAGAGTTAATTGTTGCCCTATGTACTTGGAGAAGAGCAAAATGACTTCATTGAGGATGTCTTTTGACTCATGTATAAATTAGATTTAACTGAGTTAAAGATGTACAAAGTCATCATCCTCACTCACTCTCTTTTCCAGTCATCAGAGTCCAATGGCAACACAAAAGTCAAGATGGCTCTAGACATAGTGGATGACTTTTGATATCTGACCAAGCTCTAAGCCTTCCATAGAACCTACATCTGCTTTCTTCATGGCTATTGGAACAAATTACTCTCATTTGCCCTTTCCACCAGGGGAAGTCTTCACATATCTGGGACAGATACACCACTAATTCACCAAATTTTTGTAAGCCCATCAATCACCCTCAATTTGGTTTCACTCATATGCTCAGATGGTTTATTGGGGTGTGACTGCTGCACAGGTTATACCTTCTTGGAACTACAGTTGAGAGCTGGGTGGCAGGTCGACACCAATGGAGGATGAAAAACCCTGAAAAGGGCTTGGCAAGCCCTCATAACAAAGGTACTAGTCTCTCTTAAACCCCATGTATGCCCCATTAACACGTAGTAGGCACCTGATAAAAGTGTATTATCTTCTATTACATTCTATTATTTCCTTCAACCATATCATGTGTAGTTTCTTATTCTCTAAATTCTATTCCCTTGGAAGACTGGGTTCCTTAAGAGAAATTGACTAGAACTGTTGGTTATTAGCCCCTATCTGGAAGGTCTCCATTGATTATCAATTAGCCAATCAGCTTTTAGAAAGTGATATTTACTAAGAGTTGAGAATAATTGCCCCTACAACCAAGATCCTTGAAGAGTGGACTCAGTCTTGAGGTGGACAAAGGGCTAAAAGGTAAAACAGCTTTTGGTTACTATAAATTCTTTTCTTCCTCCCTGGGTGTCCTCAGGAAGATCCCCATCTGTGGCTCACTACTAGGTTCTGAGACTTGGTGTTCCTGTAGTCATTGAGGCTATCTGTCCTTGATGTATCTAGTTTATTCTTAGTTCCTAATATAGATGCTAGCGTCATCCACTTCTCTTCTGGGGACAATGCCATTCACAGTTGGATGGAAAGGTTAAATATTTTGACCTTTCCAAGTTTGTAGATTATTTCTCTGGTAGAATGGGGAGGAGTAAGAGTAGAGTGAACAGATGCTCAGGTCTTCCCCTACCCAATCTCTTGTTACAGGTACAAAGATCCATTTCCTCAAAGTGCTCTCAAAGCTTGACTGCCTTGCTTCTGACTCGGATATGCATTGTCCCAGATGTGTGTCTAATTTTTCTGATCATTCCCAACATATTTCTAATGTGTTATTATCTGATTTCATCCAATGACTCAAAAGCACTTCACTCCTCCTAAATTGATTAAAGATTTGTTTCTACTTGATTTAGACCTTTTATTGACTGATTAATTGAATAGAAATGTCGAGGCTTTGTGTAAGTACATTAATTGATATGGGGTTGGCTCAGGAACCTCCTCCCTTTCAAATCCCTCCAACACATATACTTCAGTCTCTCCATTTTTCCATTATCTCCACGTGAAATTGGATTGTACCTTCAGATAAATCAATTTTCTTTCTCTAGGCTTTATTTACCTAAATTGAGGGAGTATGAAATATATGGCCCCTCACTAACATTCTATAGTCTAACACTTCATGTTCTTAAGTCCTTTTCTGTTTGAGCATTCTATGATTCTAGACCTCTTTGATTTTATCTCCTATATTCATGGGTGTATTTCTCCTGCTAGAGTCAGGCTGGCCTCCTTAGGATTCCCCAAAGATACTGAGTTTACTGTTCACCTTCATTAGATTCTCCTCTACTGAGGCAACTAGGGGCTCAGTGGAAAGAACATCAAACCTGGAGGCAGAGTGATTGGGTTCAAGTCTGGTTTCAGACATTTCTTAGTTTTATGACTCTGGATAAGTCAATTAATGCCTTTTACCTAGTCCTCACCCTTCTATTTAGTTAGAGGTGTTACTGAAACAGAAAGTGAGTTGTTTTTTTTAAAGAGGATCTCAGGGGGCAGCTGGGTAGCTCAGTGGATTGAGAACCAGGCCTAGAGACTGGAGGTCCTAGGTTTAAATCTGGCCTCAGACACTTCCCAGCTGTGTGACCCTGGGCAAGTCACTTGACCCCCATTGCCTAGCCCTTACCACTCTTCTGCCTTGGAGCCAATACACAGTATTGACTCCAAGATGGAAGGTAAGGGTTTAAAAAAAAAAAAGAGGATCTCCTCTACCCATCTTAAGAAAAAAAACAAACAAAACTCAAACCCTTTCTGTCTTAGAATCAACACTATATTGGTTTCAAGGCAGAAGAGGAGCAAGGGCTAGTCTGTGTTGTAAAGTAAGTTGCCAAGGGTTACACAGTCAGGAAATGAATGAGGTCACATTTGAACCCAGGACCTCCCATCCCTAGGCCTGGTTCTCAACCCACTGATTCATTTAGCTGTGCTCTAACCTTCTATTAATTCATCCAAACCATCCTGTGAGGCCTCTTGAAGACCTGTTTCTTCCAGGTGGCTTTACTTGACCATTCGAGCACCCACTGAGTTTCTCTTTCATTGATTTCATTGTCACTGAGATAAATATAGCACAATATGTGGTTGTGTATTATTACCTATTTTTTTTAAATGTGCATAATGTCTTTTTTCCCTCCAAATGGATGGCAAGCTTTCTGAGGGCATGGGCCCAATTTGGAACTGAGCCCATCACGGGTGCTCCAAGTCACCGTCTATTCCTGATGGTTTTGCCCCATATATCAAGAAATGCCTTTGCATTTCTGTTGAAACTAGACCCATTAACAGAGAGCAGTACGGTATAATGGAAAGAGTGTTGGAGCAGGAATCAAAAGACCTGGGTTTAATATTTGCAACTTATTACCTGTGTCACTGTGGCCAGGTCAGTAAACCTCCCTGGGCCTGTTTTCTCCTCTATAAAGTGAAGGCATTGGATGAGATGACCTCTAACGTCCCTTTCCAGCTTTAAATCTATGATCATTTCTATTTCTGCTATTTTTTTTTCATTTGGGAGATGAGTTTGCTAGTTATTACACAAACACAAGACAGAAACCAGTAAAATGCAAAGCCCAGGCTCTGTTCCCTAGATACTTGTGTGAAGGACCCGATTAACTTAAAAATATTTCTCAGCTGCTGAAGCACTTGATTAAAGTCAATTGGGGGAGAAAAAAATGAAAGAAAAAAAGCTAAGCTCTTAAAAGGGCTAATTTGAAGCTTAGGAAATGTGAATGTGTCTAAGCCTGAAATTGTCAGTTAGATGGTGTTTGAGATCTCAGATTCATTTGAGGGAGATTTTAACTTTGTGCCAGGGAAGCAACCCCTTCTCATCCCTGCTTATTGAAATTTTCTTTTCTTCCAAGGCTCAGTGCAGTGGCCACCTTTTTCTGAATGAAGCCTTTCCTGATCTCCCTCAGCTAAAAAGTGATCATCTTTAGGCCCCTAGTCCTGAGCATGAGACTGTATACATAGCAGGCACCTAAGACAAGTTTGTCAAATTGCCCTGCTGCTTAGTTCTCATTTTAACCTTTACTACTACTAGTAAGGGACTTGGGTCAGTTAACCAGGGAACATCTTCCTTCCTTCCTTCCTTCCTTCCTTCCTTCCTTCCTTCCTTCCTTCCTTCCTTCCTTCCTTCCTTCCTTCCTTCCTTCCTTCCTTCCTTCCTTCCTTCCTTGCTTCCTTGCTTCCTTCCTTCCTTCCTCCCTTCCTTCCTTCCTTCCTCCCTTCCTTCCTTCCTTCCTTCCTTCCTTCCTTCCTTCCTTCCTTCCTTCCTTCCTTCCTTCCTTCCTTCCTTCCTTCCTTCCTTCCTTCCTTCCTTCCTTCCTTCCTTCCTCCCTCCCTCCCTCCCTCCCTTCCTTCCTTCCTTCCTTCCTTCCTTCCTCCCTCCCTCCCTCCCTCCCTCCCTTCCTTCCTTCCTTCCTTCCTTCCTTCCTTCCTTCCTTCCTTGCTTCCTTCCTTCCTTCCTCCCTTCCTCCCTCCCTCCCTCCCTTTCTCCCTTCCTTCCTTCCTTCCTCCCTTCCTTCCTTCCTTCCTTCCTTCCTTCCTTCCTTCCTTCCTTCCTTCCTTCCTTCCTTCCTCCCTCCCTCCCTCCCTCCCTCCCTCCCTTCCTTCCTTCCTTCCTTCCTTCCTTCCTTCCTTCCTTCCTTCCTTCCTTCCTTCCTTCCTTCCTTCCTTCCTTCCTTCCTTCCTCCCTTTCCTTTCCTTTCCTTTCCTTCCTTCCTACTTTCTTTACTCCCTCCCTCCCTCCGCTCTCTCTCCCTCCCTTCTTTCCTTCCTTCCTCCCTCCCCGCTTTAATCCTTCCTTCCTTCATGTAAATGCACCCCACAACATATATCATGAAAATGTATAATTTCAGTTTTCCAGAACAACCAATCCTGCTGCTTTTTTGCTCTATTTCCTACCCCCCAAATCATTCATTCAAAAGGAACCAAAATTCAAGTTATGATTTTGAGTTAAGTTTCACATCACATTCTTCTTCATATAACTTAAGTTTGAATAAGATTAAGATCTTGGATAGCTTTTGCTTTATAATGTGGCTTTTTTATTCCAGGGAAACTTCAATTTGCACCAATATCACTCCTTGTTTAGGTCTTCATTTGCCTATCATTTAAAGAAAAGTGTTTATTCCAAAATATGCATTTTATTCTTACTCTGGGCTGGTCCTTGGACTCATCAACCCTGAAATAAGTAACCTCAGAACAAGGAAAGTAAAGGGTGGTTGAGGTGATACTAGGGCTTTATTCTCAAAGAAGCTTCAGGATAAATGGAAATAAGGCTCAGAACATGGTAGAGAGAAAAAAGGGATTTTATCAAGTACCTAATCTAAACCATTTTAATGCCAACAAGAAAATTAAGGGCCAGAAAAGGAAAATGACTTGATCAAGGTCACATTGGAAAAGTGACAGATCCAAGACAGAAATACAGATCTTTAGCTTCTGAATCCAGTGTTCTCTCCATTTTACTATATAGCCTCTGGAAAATTGATGGAATTATTTGATGATTAAAAAAACTTGCCAAACAAACAGCTGCAAGCAGGTGCAGACAGGAAGAAGCTTTTCATTTTATCAGATTCAATATATTTGAAATCCATATGGGGTATGATAATGAAAATGATTAATAAAGGTCTCAAATTTATATTGATCTCAATATATCAAATGACTTCATTGAATCTGTACAATCATGCTCTTATGCAGGGGAGGAATTATCTCAGTTTTGCAAATGAAGAAACTGAGGTCCACTGAGGCAAAATAACCAGCTCAAGACTTATGAATGGCAGAAGCAAGATAAAAATTTATGAGGCAATTGAGTTATCAGCTTTCACATATCTTCTTAATGAAACTCTGTTCCACAGGGTGGTGGGCTGGGGTTTTAGCAGACACAATTAATTAAAGAGCTAAACTATTCCACTGGTGTGTAGGCACCTACTGGGGCAGTCCAATATAGAGCTCTTTCCACCATAGTGCACTGTCTGAAAATTGAAGCCATTCATTCATTCCTTCATTCATTCAACAAATTTTATTAAGTTCTTTCCACATATAAGGAATTGTCTTCATGAAACTCATAATAGAGTGGGAAATACGATGCAGTGGAATAAACATGAAATAGCTATAGTGCATAATTGATGATAAAAAGACCATATGGCAAGAGTCAACACTTATGACAAATCAGAAGAGGAGAAGATCTTTCCTGATTGGGAAAAGGAACTTAACCGTTTCATAATATAGATCAACAGAGGTACAGAAAGTTAACTCGTCTAAAATAGGCATCGATTTGTAGGTGCTCATTAGCTATGATAATCGTGTGTACATAAACATACGCTCAAAGGCACCAGCATGTGCTGAGAAAACGTGACCCAGGAATTAATTTGCTTGTGTTTTATTTTCTGGTGTGCCATTCAATCTCTGTGTCACCTTGGAAAGTCATTCCCCTGTCTGGAGGCAGCTTTTCCCTCCACAAAATGATAGGACTGTAGTAGACAATCTCTTAGAACACTTCCAAATCTGAAATTCTCTGGTCCACTTAACATGATGTAATTTATGCAGAAAAATCTCAATTTGAACTGATTCATACTTAAGAAATTAGGCCTCTATATAGTCCCTTAAATGGCTATAAAAATGGCAGCTTAGTTGAAGATGTTTAGAAATTAGCTGTGCCTTTGCTTTCAATCAAGACATTATTGTATAAATGAGGACAATAATGGGATCCCTCCAAGGGTTGTTGCGAGGATAAAAAGAGACACTATTTGTAAACTTTATAAAATTTAAGTCACTATGTTGATACGATTATTATTATCTGAATTTCTATGGCTCATTCATCCATGTGGCAGTCATACAAGTTTAGATCAAATCATATTAGAGGGGGAAGAGAACTTTGATATTGACTACCAGAGCCAAATGGAACATTAGAACACAGAAGCTTAATTAGTCAATCAACATGCTTTTATTAGACTTTTGCTATGTGACGAACACTGTGTTATTGCTAAGAATACAAGGAAAGTGGTGGCAGCTGGGTGGCTCAGTGGATTGAGAGCCAGGCTCAGAGATGGGAGGTCCTGGGTTCAAATTTGATCTCAGAAGTATCCTAGCTTTGTGAGACTAGGCAAGACATTGCCCAGCCCTTTGCCTAGCCCTTACTGCTCTTCTGTCTTGGAACCAATGCTTAGTATTGATTCTAAGACAGAAGGTAAGGGTTAAAAAATAAATACAAAGAAAGACAAGAATATAGTCCCTACTCTCAAAGAGCTCACGGGGGGGTGGGGGGTGGGGAGAGACTATACATAATTATGGATGTACAAGAAAGACACAGGAATGGAAAAGTAATGTGAATTAAGGAAAAGGATAGGGTAGAAAACTGGGAAAGGCTTCAAGAGGAAAAAGGCACTGGCAGAAAAGTGGAAAATGTTTTCAAAGAGGACAGCAATTTGTCCAATCTAATAATAAGGGAGAGTAAACATTTATTTTTTTGTTTTTTTTTTGTTTTTATGTTTGTTGGGCACTGTTAAGTGCTTTTTGCAAAAGTTATATCATTTGATGGTCACCACAATCCTGTGAGGTGGGTGTTATTGTTATCATCATCTTACAATTGAGGAAACTGAGGTAAACAGAGGTCACGACTGACAGCCCGTGTGTTTGAGGTGATATTCAAACTTGGGTCTTTCTGTCCCAGACTCAGCACGCTATCCACTGTGCTACCAGCTTCCTTAATAAAATACAATTTTCTTTAACACTTCAGAGTACAAGCAGCACTTTAACTTCTGTTTCATTCTCAAAACAGTCCTGCTGGGCAAGCAGATGAGGGATTTATTTTTAATTGCTCAGATACTAAAAATGAGTTTCAAAAAAGTTAAGGAATGTATATTCTCTGTAAAGTCAGAAGAGAACGAGAAATGTCCTGTCTTGAAAGTCAGAGGACATGAATTTTAGTCATACCTCTGACACTGACTCTGTATGTGACTTTAGGCAAGTTAATTGTCCCATCTAGGCTTCAATTTCCTTCCGAGTAAAATGAGAGGGCCAGACTCAGTGATATCTCAGGGTCCTGATATTCAGTGATTCTCTAATGTAATTGAAAATGATCATAGGCAACAGGCAAGATAAATGGCCTACAGTTCAAATTAATTTTAGTTCTGTCCATTTCAGTGAAACTTTTCCACCTATTTGCATCATGTCTCAAAGAACTCTTAAACTAGCTTTCTTAAATGTTCTGTGGTTGGATGGCAGAGGAGATGAGGCATCAAGAGATGGATGGAGTAGTCATTTGGAAGTGGGTCTCTAACCTGAGACGCAATCGTTGATTCAGTTCTAGGAATCCAAATTGTTTTCTGTTTTTAAAGCCCTTACCTTTCACTTTGGGGAATGAAGCATCGAAGCCACAGATCCACAAATCTCAAAGTTGGGAGAACCCCAAAGACTCAAAATTGAATGTTTATAATATACCATATCTCATTCTGCCAAGGAATCAATTTTTGATGCAATCCTTCGAGTAAGGAAAATGCTAAATAAAGCAATCCATGATTAAAAGCCCATGTAAGATGTCAATTTTAGAGTGGACTATAAATATAACTGAAATGAACTCAATGCTCATCAACCCTGAGAGACATACTGCTCTCTGGGGCCTGCTGGACGGGAATAGTCTACAGACATGATGAGTTGGCTATAGTGCTTAATCAGTAACCTATGTCATTTCTGGCCTTTTGGTAGGCTTTTAGTGACAAGCAGACTGGTTGTCATTGCTATCGTCCCTCCCTCATGGATGGTGAAGCTGTCACCTACCACTATTGCACAAGTGGAAGGGCAATCAGGAAGAGGTTGGCGCCACTCTCCTTAACAATCATGGAGGAATAATCCCAATTTACACACTGAGGTGTGCAGAGACAGAAGAGCACTCAGAGCATGGGCTATCTAAAAGTCGAACGTAGGATTGTTGAACATAGAATATTAAAGCTGGAAGGGCCATTAGAATATAGAACCCAGATTATTAGAACCTGAAGAAACTTTAGAACATAGAATGTTGGAACTTCCACTCAACTTTTGAGTTATCAGAAAGAAATGGAAAGAGAACTGATGTTTGTGGTGGAAGACCTAGATTCAAGTTTTGGCTCTGACATTTAACATCTGTGAGATCAGGGAAGAATTTATATCATTTTCCTGAGTGACAAGTGGCTTATATTTAAGATTGAGGAAATTATATGTCACCTACTATACAGGGAGAATGGACATTGGTAGATTTAAAACAATTTAGAAATATGAGCTATAATTGTGTTTAAAATTAGAAAGGACCTTAGAGAATACTAGACCCATTACTTCACTTTATATATGAAGAAACTGAGACACACATAAGGGGAGTAATATAGTGGATTTAGTTCATTGGACCATACAATTATAGCTGGAAGACCTGAGAGATGGTTTGCATAACTATTTAATTGAACAGATTAGGAAACTGAGTTCTATGATGATTTGCCCAAGGTCACATAAGTATTTAGGGCAGAATTGGGTTTCATCTGAGGTGCTTTTATTTCGGAGCCAACTGTCATTGTACTACATAAAGCTACATTTGTGCTTCCTAATAGGACAACTCCTTTTTTTTTGCAGAACATTATGTAAGAAACTGGGAAAAGATAAATTTTAAATACTGTACGGTCTCTGCCCACAGGAGCTTACAGTCTAACAAGGGGAGTAACTAACACAGATGGCTATAATTGTAATAATCCATGATGAGATCATTAACTGAGAACAATTTGCTTCTTCCTTCCTTCCTTCCTTCCTTCTTTCCTTCCTTCCTTCCTTCCTTCCTTCTTTCCTTCCTTCCTTCCTTCCTTCCTTCCTTCCTTCCTTCCTTCCTTCCTTCCTTCCTTCCTTCCTTCCTTCCTTCCTTCCTTCCTTCCTTCCTTCCTTCTTTCTTTCTTTCTTTCTTTC